>NC_057882.1:22131946-22435792 GCF_019740435.1 Gambusia affinis
ACTTTCCAGCCTTGTACTGCGCAGAGTGGCCGGTTGTATCTTTGTGGGGGCAGCTGCTGCAGAGCATTCCTCCGCCGATCAGCATCAAAGCAGACGCGCCCCAGCCGATGTAGAGCGCGGCGCCCAGCTCTCTCTTCTGGGCCTGGACCAGCATCGGGTTGTAAAAGTCCTGGATGATGGTGAAGGCCGTCCAGCTGACAGGGATGAGGCAGAGGACCGCAGCTACGATGAACATGATTCCAGAAGTAATGCCCACCTTGATCTTTGCATTCTCATTCTGCACACAGTTGGTGCACTTCCCCCCTGCTACGCAGAGCAGGATCGCCATGACGCCCACCATGATGGAGATGACCACCAGGGCCCGGGCTGCCTGGAGGTCGGAGCTCAGGGCCAGCATGGAGTCGTAGACTTTGCACTGCATTTGGCCCGTGCTCTGGACCACACAGCTCATCCAGATCCCTTCCCAAGAGATCTGTGCCGTGACAATGTTGCTGCCGATGAAAGCAGTGACCTTCCACATGGGAAGGGCGCACACGAGGATGGCGCCGATCCAGCCTATGATCCCCAGAGCAGAGCCCAGGATCTGGAACCCAGTAGAAACCATCGCAAAAGGGGGATTCTTTACAAAATAAGCTTCAGTCTTTAGAAGGTCTTTGTCTGTCTCTTCAGGCGTGCTCTGTACGATGCTTGATGGTTTGTGCTCTCTTGTCTTGTTGATGTTGATGAATGGCTCACAATTCAGTAGAGAGTTGGTACAAAAGCCTGAAGGGGGAGGAGTTGTGGAGTAAAACAGCACATCCTCCTGAGTCCTGGATATGCAAGTCCTCCCCCACCCACTCAGGAAACCATCAACCTGTTTATACTCTAAATCTGAACTATTTTCATGAGTTTATCTAGGAAACTCCCTATAAATGCCCTTTCCAATGATAATCAATCTAAAATATCCAAAACATCCCATTAAAAACTGATGTTCACTGTAGATTTTATTGTTTGTTGTTTATCCATCCCGTCCCCCAACCAGTCTCACCTGAAGGTGGGCGGAGCATCACCCTCAGCAACAGGTGATTCACATGGTTTTAATTTCACCTTTCCTACAGGATGACCAAATATGGCCATATGGGTTTGTCATATTACACATTCAAAAACTATGAAAGATGTTCTGATCAGATCACAAGCTCATGGTGTCACCTTTTAGTAGTCAAATGTAAAATATTTAGCAGCGTGATGAATGTTTTGATCGATTGCTGGGTAGCAACAGACTTTTTTAGTTTTTTACAATTCCTTTTTTCTCACATTTGTTTGTATAGTTTGTCAGTCATGACATAACACAGCATGAGTTTCTATTGTTATGTGTGTTTCTACTCATTTTTCCTGAAACATAGATGAGGTTTGCGTTGTAATGATACTATTTAGAAATTTTACAACTGTTTACAACCATCTGCTGTTCGCCCAGAACCACATGCATCTCTACCTCTGGAAACCATTTGTAAAGGGTTTAAAATAAACAAAACTTTTATTGTAGTAGTATTCTCTCACTTTAATTTGGGTGCTTTTATTTTCAATGGTAAAATATTTAAATGTTTAATCATTAGAGTGAAAAGTGTCAGCATGGTTCTAAATAAATTTGCTGTACAGCTGAAAGGTCGGACCTGAGACCTAACCAGCTGAAGTCTCCTATTTGGGATAAACAGAAAACCTTTTGATTATGTTGTGATTTTAACTCATTGCTTTACCATAAAAGCTCCATTTATAAAAGTCATTGTTATCAACAGTAAAGTATGTGACTTTATTGAATATTATTCTGAGATCCATTAGAATAGCTTGCATATTGGGTCTTAATGTAGAGCAGAAGGTATCAAGTACAAGAATCAACTCAGAGCAAAACTTAGAAAATACTGATATGTACTTAAAAAGGAGCTATAAATTTTTAAATAATTCACATGTTCCGCATAAATGCATTTGATAAAGGAGACATACTGCTTCATTAAATTATTTTTTATTTATCCATGTACTCAGAAGTCAGATTGTTTTCCAGCTGTAAAATCAAACTGAATGTTCTTTCTGGAAAGTTGGAGGTCCCACATCTTACAAAATAAATACCAAAATTTAATGTATCTGGAACCCTTTGACTATAGAAAGTTTGTGATAGACTTTGTTTTTAAAGTCTGTGTAAACATCAAAGTAACTTTGACATTACATCTCAAAAACTGTATTTGTTTGTGTGTTCTTGGTGTTACTAAAACAAAGCCATGAATATACTGCCTGAAGAACGAAACTCTGAGCCCACAGAATGGAAAAATAATTACATAAAAGACTATTTTTAATATTTTCTAGGACAAAAAAGCATGTTTGATCTAAAGGGGAGGTCAAAGTTGAGATAGACTCTGTGTGTGTTTTGTGGTTTAAACTGAGAGCTGATTGTGTCACGGATGTCTGAACCTACAAGAATGTTTTGTTCACAGAGTTTCACTGGAAAACATCTTGAACTGCGAGTGAAATTGGTTTGAATGATGAACAACATCAAAGAGCTGTTTGTGCGATGGTGGATGGGATATCTGATCTTTTGGGCACTGAACTCTTGTTGTTTGGCTCGTCTTTGTGCTTTTCTCCACTGTGACCAGTAGGAGGCGCCATTTTCTCTCTTTGTCATCTCTTTGTACACTGGGGCTGAGAACCAAATCAGTGAATATAATTTACCACGGATCTTTACGAAAGTATCAGCTTTAGCTCCCAATCATAACTGGGCAGAAACCAGTTACTTGAGTAACTTTTGAAAGAATGTACTTTTTACTTTTACTTGACAAATTTCATTATGAAGTAGCGCTATTTTTATTTAAAACATTTCTGGATTCTCTATCCACAAATTCACCAAAGACACACCCGCAGTTTTTGCTAATATTTTATGAGTTTCATAATGAAATAAATTTATTTGGAAAAATTTGTTTGTTTTTTTGTTTTTGTTTTTTCTTGCCTGATTTTGTTATTTTTTTGTTACCTATATGAACTCTTCTCATTTTCATCCTTAAAATACCAAATTTATTAACTTTCTATTTTGGTCTGTCTGATTATGTCATTTTTAAAGATTAAATGATTGATAATTTGATCAGTATCTCAGTACTTTTCCCCAAATACTTGTTTTTTAATTGTACTTCAGTAATTCCTTGGATGGCTACTTTTTATTTTTATTTGAGTAAAAATAGATTGAAGTGCTGCTACTTCTACATTGTCCCTCATATTTAACTTTGTTCCATTTCTGTCTCATCTCAAATTAATCTACATTTCAAATTCTCATATTCAGTGATCAACTTCTAGGATTTCCCAGTTTTATTCATTTTTATTCCAACAGACGAACAGATTGTGAGGACGTCCCTGTAAAGAAATGTAGAGAACCAGTACTGGTGGAGGGAACCAGTACTGGTGGAGGGAACCAGGACTGGTGGAGGGAACCAGTACTGGTGGAGGGAACCAGGACTGGTGGAGGGAACCAGTACTGGTGGAGGGAACCAGTACTGGTGGAGGGAACCAGAATGGATTCAGATGTAATTTAAAGTCCAGCTGGGGTTGAAAGCAGCATCACATTAGAGCAGCAGAGTTAATTCACCATTTTCTTCTTTATTATTTATTCTTTGTTTATTTATGTTGGAAGAATGTTAATGTGTAAAATCTGAAGAATTAGGAATGTAGCCAAAATAATACTGAAAGCTAATTCACAACAAAATTGCTGGATATTTTTAAAACATTATTCTAAAAAATAACTTTTTTATTTTTATTTGGAATTAATAACATTTTGGAGAGTTGATTCCTAATATTGTATTAATTGGCTTTTACAGTAACTGATTAATGGGGATGGTGGTGAAAAATGTCCATGGAAAATGATTGGCAGGTTTGTCTTCACCACACCAGATTTTATTTAATTTATTTATTTCAAACAAGTTTTTAAAAACAAGAAAACAATCAGTAGGGCAGAGAAAACATGTGCTTTTATAACCCAGACAAAATCATTTATCACTAGTTTTCTGTTTGAAAAGGACTAGGAATAAGTGAATACTTATTTAATCCTCTTCCTTATGTAAATTTAATGAAATATATTACCTACCGAATCAATAATCATCAAACAGTTGCTAAATACTTCTGTTCCTTCGTCGATTTCCAGATTTTCTTACCAACCTGTCCTTCCTGTTTGCCTGCTGTGTACTGACATGTTTCCAGCTTAGTGTGATAACTGCGTTACCAGAAGTTGCATGTTTAATCACGCTATCTGAATTTTTCTTAGCAGTTTCCCAGATAGATAAACTGTTCATTAATACAGTTTGAACTTGGACATGTCTCATACTTTGTTTTACTGCTCTGGGAGTTTGGGATTATCTAACCTTCTAAAAATCTTGTGAAACAAAGATGCAAACAAGTCCATGGATCATCCTGGTGCTAACCGAAACTCACTCATGCAGCTATAAAGATAAGCCACCAGTGAAACTCAGCAGCAAATCTTTTTTCAGCATGAAATATGGAGGAAATGAAGGGTATTCATGAACAGAGGAACTTTAGGTTACCCAATCAGGATTTTAGTTTACAACAAACACATCAGTATTTTTCAGCCAGTAAGGTGATTTTATTTATATATCACATTTTCAGCAACAAGGCAGTTTGACATGAATTAGAAGGAAATGCAAACAACAAAAGACAAGAAGGGAAAGGTCAAAGGTACAAACAAAACTAAATATTGGTTCCCCATGCTTAATAAGAGTAAGTAGTCAATAATTTATAAACTAATAGGGTTTTCTCTGGATCCTAAGCTTGTTCTGCATTAGAGAGATATAAAACTAAATGTTGGTTCGAGTTGTTCTCGGTTGGTAAAGTATAACTAACAGGAGTTTAATGCTCCGATATTAAAAGTATAAAGCTCAGTCATCCATAGTTTAAGTGATTTAGCTGTTCTCTTTTTTCATGTATATGTAATGAGGATCACATGGTTGTCAGGGAAAGCACGTCTGCAGTGCTTCAAATCTTTCTCCTTGCAAAACAAAAGTGCTCTGCTGGGTTTAATAAGTAACACAAAGCTGCCAAGTGGCCTGACAAACATCTGTGGCTGCCAAGCTCAGCTATAAACATTACAAGCATGCAGTTCATTCTCAATACGTTAAAAATGATAGAAAAAATTATGTCACTGCCAAGTAAAGAAATGAGAAGAGTTCCCTTACTGTGTAACAATCAATGTTTTGTACTTTATCTACAGAAAATCCTTTAATTTTAAAGGGTATACAGTGTACAACTTTTCCTTTGTGTTGTTTAGCCATTTACTTCACTGTAGTTATGTTCTTTTTATAAGTGAAATCAGGAAAAGAAGTGAGCCCAAAGTGATATTATGTGTTCAATCAACACATCACCCCAAAAAGTAAAGCGTTGATAGCAAAGTTTTAAATTCAATAATCTTGTAATATATAAAATATGACTGTGTATCACAGTATGACGCTGCCTCGGGAAAATCCAAAAACTAGATTGGGAAAATCTAAGAAACCGTGAGATGTTTTGTGGAGCAAAAGAAACTGGGTCAGTCAAAGAATCGTGTCGTAATTTTATGTGGAAATGGTTGAAGGTAAACCTCTTTAGAGATAAGATTAGTTTATCATCTAACATCCAGTTTTCTGGTTTACTTTCTTCCTCTAAGAATAAAGAAATCGTACATCCATGTAACTGACGATTTATTGATTTTGTCAACATGACTGGTTGTCATTAGACTTTACTCCAAATCATCAATGGCGTTCCTGTTGGCATCATTACAACCTGACACTTCTTTATCTTGTACACGGGGGCATATTATCACACTAATATTACATCAACAGAGCTGCAACGTAAAGACTAACCTGCACACGAGATAAAAAAGCAGCTTGAGGAAAGAATGATTGATGAAAAGAGTCGAACATAGTTCAATTATTTAAATTAGACTGTAAAGTTATTTTTAGTGCATGTTTGAACATGAAGCAGTTGGAAATTGATTGTGCAATATTATTTATTTTTTTTTTCCAAACTTTGTTTATTTGGTTTTTAACAAGAATTGCATAGCCATACATTTACAATGTGATACATATAAAACAAACCACACAATTCCCTTGAGTTATAAAAACAAAACAAAAAACACAACAAAACGACCTCCAATCACTCCCAGGCAATAAGATAAAGTCATAAGAAAAAGGACACACACACAAAAAAGTTTTGAAATAAATAAAAATTAAGATGCATTCTGCTACACCTAAAAAAAAAAAAAAGTACAGTTTGTGCCCAGGAAAGTAAATACGGAACCATAAGAAAAGGAAAATCCGAGAAAAAGGACACAGGATGAGCAGACAAATACATACACGAAGGACTAGACTGGGACAGAATGGAAATTAACTTGACCAACCAATCGTAGTAATGGCTGCCAGATTTCTGCAAATTTGTCAGAGGAACCCCGTAGTGACAACCTAATTTTTTCAAGGTTAAGAAAATAAACAATATCCCTTAACCAAAGTATGAAAGAAGGAGGTTGTGGTGATTTCCATTTAAGAAGAATTATTCTCCTTGCAATAATAGTCATAAAGGACAAAGAATTTTCTTGGGAAGAGGACAAAGGAGATGGCCCCGAAAACACCCCAAACAAAACACTCTGGGGGTTCGGATAAATTTTTCTGCCAACCACTTGTGATATAACGACAAATATCTCTGTCCAAAAGCTCTTCAGCTGGGGGCACAACCAAAACATGTGTATAAGGTTTGCAGGAGACTGTTGGCACCTATCACAAACTGGGGAAACCGTGCTATAAAATTAAGACAGACGAGGCGCAATATTATTTTTAATGACCTACTTTCATTTCATTGACAGCTTGCTCAATATGTTGCACTTGTTTGTCTGGCTGACTGGCAACGTACTGAACATAATTACAGGGGCGTTTGTTAATGTTTATGTTGTATACCAAGTTACGCCCAAAATCCTACTACTGGCAGGTTTAGGTTGTTTTAATCCTGTTTTAAAATTGGCTAAATTGCATTCGTTTTATTGCATACTGCCTGTATTTTAACTCAAATTACTTTATGATTTAATATCAGACCAAAAAACAGAAACAGAAAATGGTGCCTTCTTCTGAATGAATATATTGTTTTACTGCAATGTAACTTTGTTGGGTTAGCATTATTGCATTATTGCATTATTTCATGTTGTGCAACAACACAGCAAAACTTGTCACAAATTGGCACATGACACTGAAATAAATCGGTTTTATAATGGACACCAGGCATCATGTTTTTACGATGGGTCTGGGCTGTCAGCTCACAGGTAATTAAAATGTTGGTTTTTAATAAGGAAATGTGAGCCATGCAGAAGGAAACGTTTACGTTCCAGTGTTGTAACATTATTAGCTGATAAACCTTAATGGAAGATAGCTGCCACTCCTACTGTTTGACCTGTGTTTCGAGGAATGCAGAAATTCAAACAAAACAGATGTTTATTAATCTGCAGCTATGTTTAAATAAGGTTTAAATATGGTTTCATCATATTTACATAAAATTCTATAACAAGTATCATTATGTAACTTATTTTGAAAAAGAGAGAAACAGCTTTTGTTCGATAAAGCATTTTAGCAGCATTGGTATACACCTAAACGTAATAAAAATATAGAAAAGATACCTGCTAAATTGTTGGAAAAATGCCTGAGAATTTCATACTTTTCTGTCATTTATGTCTACATACATCGCAAGAGTATGAGTCTGGATTTCTTGTAGTTTGTTTTTGAAACATATTCTGGCCTAAAGGTTTTTTCTTGCAACATGTCCAAAGAATATGACCTAAAATAATTACAATATAGTTCTTAAGTTTGAAATGTCCTTCCAGGCAAGACACTTCATTTCTCCTTTAAAATAAAAAAACTTGCTTTGAGTTAATCTGCCGATGGACCTGGTACTTTTTCATCATTATTAAGGAATTATTTACTTAAATTGATCCCCTGCACCTTGCTTGAAGCCTACTTATTCATTTTTGTCTTGTTTCTAAAATACTAAGAGGGTTACACTAGAAAAATGCTTGGTAAGATTTTTGCTTTTTGAACAACCTGATGTTCACTAGAGCTTAAAAACCACATTGCTCATAGTTTATACCTAAATATTGAGAGGGGTGATTTTTCTGTGCCATGGTTCCTCAGTGGTTTCACAGTTTCTGACTTCATATTAAAGATGTACACTTTTGTATCTTCATATTTTTGTGTTTTCAATGCCAGAGATAATTCACTACACTTACTTTGCTTCTTTGTCAGTATTTGTTTTTGTATCTTTTTATATTTAGGGTGCAAATAAGAGGTACTAAGGGTGTTTTAGTTTTAAATTTGGGTTAAATGTGGTTCTGAATTAAATGCAGATCATTTTTTACCTACCATGAGGTTTCCTACCTACATTAGCAACTTATGGTTCAAATTAATGTTTCTATTAGCAAATGGTTGCACATATTTATTTTAGTTTCTTGGGTTTGCATCCAAATTAGGATCAAATTGAAGCCTGAAATTATAATAATTTGTCAAAGTGTTTAAAATCTAACTAAAATGCAACTTTGGGTGTGAAACAGCGATCCAGATCATTTAGCCCATAATTTCAATCCTCCTTATCAAAGACATTTTCTGATTATTCTCCTTTTACGGTTAAAGAGGATAGATGTACACAGAAACCAGAGTTAAACTATAAAAAATATTTTTAGATGCTGGTAGTTTGCCATTAACTACAGATGCAGGTTAAACCAGAGACTACTGTAACATCTTGACAAGGCAATAAAGATGTGATGTAGAGCTAACAAATTCAAAATTAAAAACTGAAAGACAACAGAGGATGATAAAATGTGATTTAATATTTACCCTCCTGTCTGCCTTTTCAAACTGATACCAACACGTCAAACATTCACATAACTTATAAAGATTGTTTGTGCATCCAAAACGGTTGCTAAATGTCTCCCGTCAGGCACATAAAAAGCTTCACTCTGGTCATTTATTACCTACAGGCAGCAATAAAACAGACCCGCCTAGCACTATCACGGGCAAAAGGTTTAACCTTTGAGAGGTTCGTCTAAAAGAGTCCTGAAAAACAGCACCAACACACCCAGGTGATAAAGGAGGCCAAGGCCCAGAAGGCCCCTGATTGGCTTGGCTTGACCAGTGAAGTCATCCTCTGTAGGAGGGACAGGTCAGCTTAATACAACAGGTTTATATCCGGCACACAACAGTTCCTCAGGAAACGTCTGAACCAACAGACTGTCGTGAAGCTTTTCTCGGTTGAGCAGTTGGAGACATTTTTTTTTTTGAGAAAGCAAACCTGCTGGACAAAAACCCACCGAGACGGATTAAAGTGGAACTTTAAAAGAAGTCTTGGAGGAAGATTGGAAAGAAGAGAAATCTGACCTCAGGAGTTGAAAAGGCCGGGTAAAAAGGCGAAGAATGGGGTCATTTGGACTTGAGCTGACTGGCATCGGCCTGTCAGTGGTGGGCTGGCTGCTGAGCATCGTCAGCTGCGCTCTGCCCATGTGGAGAGTCTCTGCCTTCATCGGCGCCAACATCGTCACCTCTCAGGTGTACTGGGAGGGTCTGTGGATGACTTGTGTGTTTCAGAGCACCGGCCAGATGCAGTGCAAGGTGTACGACTCTATGCTGGCCCTCCCTCAAGACCTGCAGGCCGCCAGGGCCCTCACCATCATCACCATCATCCTGGGTGTCGTGGCGCTCCTCATCTCCATGGTGGGAGCCAAGTGCACTAACTGCATCGAGGAGGAGGCCGTCAAAGCCAGGGTGATGGTGTCCTCGGGCGCGGCGTTCATCACGTCAGCCTTAACGCAGATTGTGCCCGTTTCCTGGTCTGCACACACCATCATCACAGAGTTCTACAGTCCAATAGTCCCGTCTGGGCAGAAGATGGAGATCGGAGCAGCGTTATACCTGGGATGGGCCGCCGCAGCCCTGCTCCTGATCGGCGGTGCCCTCCTCTGCTGCAGTTGCCCCCCACAGGAGGAGAAGCCACTAAGGTTCACCATAGCGCCTCACAGCCGCGTAGCGTACTCCGCCGCACCGAGATCAACGGCCCAAAGCTCCTACACCAGAAGAGACTATGTCTAAAACGAGCCAAGAAGTCAAGAAAGGGTTGAGACAAAATACCAACTATTATTTATGCATTTTCTGGAAATTTATGTTTAACATCATGGGGAAAAAAAAAAAAAAAAAAAAAAACACACAGATCTCATCTTTTTTAAAATTGGAACCAAAAATATTCATACATGTTTTTATACTCTAGAAAGATAGTTGTTTACATATCAACTTCTCCAAAAGAAATTATTTTATATAAATATATCTGCTCTGAAGGCGTTTCATTGGAAATGAGCTGAGCATATGTAATTACACTGTAACTGGAGGAAATGCTCATGTTTTTTTGTTTTTTTTGATGGACTTGCAAACCAGAAACAGAAGCTGCGTCACAGCCGAATGAAAAGAAAGAAGGTCAAAATGGCGGAGTGAACTGTGAGGGAAGTCTTGTGAAAATCTATTTGGTTTGCTTAAGATGTGCTTTATTCCAAGTTTTTAATCTCCATTACAGTTCTGTTTTACTTTCCATGTGTTGTGACTTTTAATTGTTGAATCTAATGAATTTGACATTTGTTTAACAGAATTTATGCTCAATATTGTCACATTTTCCTTCATTTTTCTATATATAAACCTTTAGAAAAATGTCAATACAAGGGAAAATACTTCGTATTTAGATCTACTAATGATGATTTTAAATAACTTAAAGGAAATAAAGAAATTAAGTTTTTTAACAGTGTAACATCAATGAAGCCTTTTTTATGTTTAATTTTTGACATAATTTAACAGCTCATTTTGTCAAAGCAAAAAAGACAAATGAGAGCATAAACTACAGATTTAAATATTTTTCTGTAAACGTATAGAAATCAACATGACCATAACGCGTAAAGACGACTTTCTCATTTACAATTTTTTTTTCATTTTAGTTTTTTCTTAAATAGAAAAAAAAATCTTAAGTGTTTTTGGTCTAATTTCTAGTGCAAATATCTTAGTTCTGTTTTACTTCTAGTGTACTAACTTACATGCAACTTTCAGCAAGTTATAGGAGCTTATTTAAGCAAATAATGCTTTAATATTTTAAGTACTAGTTTCACTGGCAGATTAGTTCACATATGACAAGACATTTCTCCATGTTATAAATAAAATAATCTACCAGTGAAACATCTTTTTCATCAGTGATGTGATGTGATATGTGTCACATGTGCACTAAAAACTAGATGGAAAAAAATACTTGGTAAGACTTTCTGCTGTGTTTTTAATGGGGGTTTTATGCATTGTTTGGGGAAAAACACAAAGTTTATGTGTTTTTCATATGATCACATGATGAGGTTTATGATCTAGTAACAATTATCAGAGATTTGATTGTTTCCTAATCCCAAACGTGCACTTTGTTTTCAGTTTGTAGATTTAATAGTGATTCCTGGAGGCTCTACAGAAGAAGAGGAGGAAAATCTTTCAGTTCTCAAACTAGTCAAAGTTTTAAGAAGTCATAAAAGGTTGTGTTTAAAACTTCCCTATTTGCTAAAGCTCGTAGTTAGAGTGGCTTAGGAGATCCTTGGTTAGGCTGCTGTATTTGCATGCTGAAACAGAAAAACTGGAATCTCTCCCAGTCTCCCCCGTTGACTGAACAAAAATAATTTTTACTGTTGTTGACAAAAAAAAAAACCATTGGAAGTTAACATGTAAATAAAACAATTTTAAAAGCAACAAAGACATGAGAAATAATCCATGTTACATCTGTCCTGATTCAAAAATGATTCGGTTTGAACAGCAGTATAAATTATCTGAATGACAGAGCATGGGGACCCCAATGGGTAGCAACGGCCCTTCACTCTGAAACATTCTCCTACTGCTCTCCAATTTTGGATTATTTGCAGTTATTTCAGCTTTTAATCTAGAGTTTTCTTTCTGTTTTTTGTTGTGATAAAAATTTGATCTGCTCAGAATATAGGATTGAAGCAAAATTAATGACACAATGCAAGCAAATTTCCACTATCTGCTCCATGCTCGTCCAGAAGGAGTGAACGCTACACGTCAATGACTCAATGAAGATAGATGGGAAACTTTTTAACCAATTTAAACATTAAACTGAATTTATTGGTTAAAAAATGGATCAAATAGGGAAGTATATAATTGAAATGGCTTTTTTTTGCTACTTTGCAAAGTTGACTCCATACATGTAAGGAAATAAAAAATTTGTAACCAAAGTGGAGACAAATTGGGCGACAACACGCTTTCCTATCACTTCACTATCAAATACTAAAGCTGAAGCTTTAAAAAAGAAATTGAAACTTCTTCTAGTAGCGTTAAGTTCACATTATTTGATTTATTTTGCTTTTTTCAATGCAGAGGGTGAAATTGTGTGACATTAACTGCTTTTATTTTGAAAGGAGAGCGTAAAGGAGGGCGCCATATTGCCTTGCACCGCTGCGCACCTCAAAATTGAGAGCGGGCTGGCTTTACCGTAATTTCCGAAGAGAGCTAGCATGATCGCATAACATCACCAGCGATACGAGTAGTAGATAAGTACATATTAACCTACTAGAAGGCTCAGCCTGAAGCCCTTCTGCGGGGCTGATAACCGCTAATAACGGTTATTTATTGGGCTGATAACGTCCGAAGCGTGTGTGAAAATCAGCAAGGTGATGTAATCACATTTGAGAAACTTTTTGGTGTCTGCTGCTTTCCGGATATCAACTATTTTTGGATTTGAATAGTCAAATGATTTGACTGCGGGCTCATGGCGACGTCATCACTTCAACACTTTTTCTGGTTCCAACAACACAGAACAAACATCTGTGAGCTTTCAGAAAATCTCTTTCAACAGAAACTATTCAAACTAGTTGGGAACGGAACATTAAAACGAATGTCAAACTCGTGATTACTTTGTTCCAAAGTTAGCATTTATCAATGTTTAAGGAAGTTTTAAACACTTTTCAATATTTTAAAAACGCTACATGTTTATGATAAAAGTAGATAATATACTAGTATTTTATAGCGTTAGCACTAGCATGTGTTTCAATCTCTTATTAGTTGATAAACTATCAAGAATTAAATGTAAGGAAAAATGCTAAACTGGTTTAAAAACCAGTTTTATTTATTATTCAACACTGGCGCTAACATTAGCCAACGGGCTTATGCTCTTAGTCATTTTAAATGTATTTTCACATAAACATATTCATGATGAAACTACAAACAGTCTCTATCTGTTGGGCTCATTTGTCTTTGGGATCTTATTATGGCTCTGCACTCAGAGCGGGTCATGAGACTGTTTAGTGTATTTTAATTGTCAAAACATTATCTTTATTTTCCTTAAGGGATTAACTGGTAGGTCTGACACCTTGAAACACAGATTCAATATTTCTGACAATAATGCCATTTAATGTGTGAAGTGCACCAGTCTCTCCATATGTATATTCACATATATTCACAGAATTAGAGAGTTTTTAAGATCTGCTCAAATGTCATGTTTGCTCAGTTTTTTTTCCCTTTGTCAGATGTTTGGTTAGAGTTTAACCAATACTGAGAAGATTATATTCCCTGTATGCTAAAGGTGTCTTTAGGGAACTGTTTTCCTTTGGCTCCTATTTGTTCTTGGTGCAGTTATTCCAGTTTGAGGCAGAGCTTTGGGATGCTACCAGTTGGAGGAAACTATGTTTGCACCATCATGAGAGAAATACTTTTCTCTCTTTGTCACAAAGGATATCCATTGTAAAACATAAGTGGAGTTTGCTTTTAAAATAAAATGCAAACTCGTTGCCTCAAAAAAATCAAAACTTAAAAATGTTAGTGTCTTTAAGTTTATAAACTCAATTAACTTGATCATTTTGAATAAGTCGTAATGACATAATAGCAAACAAAACTCTATTGTACAAACCTAATTAATTCTCTTTACTTATAAAAAATATATTTAAACTGGTTGCCTCAAAATGTTTGTTTTCATTAAATTAATGACATGTTATACAAAGAAAACTCCTTAATTGAAACAGTTTCTGCTTTCTATTTGTTTCTTTACTCAAACTTTGACAGAAAATATAGAAAGCAGTGCTAAGATGTATAAGATGAACAAGTTAATGAGAATTTAAGTTTTGTTCACTTGAAATCTTTTATTAAAGAGAATATTTGTTTTATATAACATAGCCTTTCGTTCGGTTGAATCTGCATGTAAAATAAAAGTTAATGTTCTTTTTTGATCTATAAATTTTCCCCTCTGTACAGATTTCTGTTTAATCACCCATAATAATATATACGCAGCTCCTTGGAGAATAAAGGTACAGTAGGTAATAAAAAGTGGATTGTTCTTGGAAGCCAGGAGTCATTTCACCATCGCCCATCCCATAACCACATCACTAAGTGACACCCTGCCACCCTCCTTTCTCTCCTCTACTTTGCTCACCATTACCAGGTGGAGGTTGTTTGTTTTTTCTGTATGTAAAGACAGCCTCCTGTTGACATCATTGCCACTCCTCTTTACTCCCATGAGATATAAAGGATCCGGTTTCTGTGGCAGCATCCAGAAGCTACATCACAGGTGCTCTGCTCCCGCTGAATAACAAAGAGTCTTTGTTCCTTGAAAAACTCTGAAGATTCTGCAAACATGTCGATGGGTTTGGAGATTGTGGGCATTGCCCTTGGATTCCTTGGGCTCATTCTTGCGATGGTGACGTGTGCTCTCCCAATGTGGAGGGTGACAGCTTTCATCGGCGCCAACATCATCACTTCTCAGGTCATCTGGGAGGGCTTGTGGATGAACTGCGTCACCCAGAGCACAGGTCAGATGCAGTGCAAGGTCTATGACTCCATGCTAGCCTTGACTCAGGACCTCCAAGCCTCCAGGGCATTGATGATCATCGCCGTTATTCTCGGAGTGTTGGGGGTCATGATCTCCATCGTCGGAGCCAAGTGCACCAACTGCATTGAAGACGAGGGAGGCAAGGCCAAAGTGATGATCATCTCTGGGATTTTCTTTGTTCTCGCCGGCATTTTGGTGCTGATCCCTGTGTCTTGGTCTGCCCACGTAATCATCCGGGAATTCTATGACCCCTTGTTGATGAGTGCTCAGAAAAGAGAGATTGGGGCTTCGCTCTACATTGGTTGGGGTTCAGCCGCCCTGTGCCTGATTGGAGGGGCCATGCTGTGCAGCCGCTGTCCGCCCAAAGACAAGTACAAGGCACCTCGGATGGCGTACTCCGCCCCACGCAGTATCAGTGCTGGAGGGTACGACAAAAAAGACTACGTCTGAACGGCCCTGACATGTCTGGGAAACTGTTAGTTGTAGTTCTGTGTTTTGTGTGTTTTGCTGTCTAAAAATCACAGAGTGAGCCCCTCTAAAGACTCCGACATGAAGAATTTGTGCAAATGTTGATCTTTCTCCCGTCCTTTTGGTCAAAATGTTCATTTCCATCCTCTTGGTTTATTATGATTCATTAGAATAGGGGCCTGTTTCCCTGCTTAATATTATCTTTCAAGGTAAAAATATTAACTACTCACTCTGTTGCTGTAAAACAGACAGTCACACCAGCTCCTTGCTTGTGTTGGAGTTCAGCAGCGACGCGGTGTCGTGTTACACTGAAACTTGCTGTTAAAACATTTTGTGTCATGCCCCAACAATGACAAGGAAGAGCTGGCTCTCGTTTTACATGGATTTGTTTGCGGGATTGTTCCTTGTGCACGGCTGTGTGTGCTTTTTGCATGTTATATTTGCTTAAGAGGGTTTCAGCTGAGACTGAAACTAAAGATGGATCACTGATATTCATTTTATCACTGTCTTTAGTTTCACTGTGTTTAAAAAATATATATTTTCTATTTTTTGTTTTTAAAGATGTATTGAGCATTCACTGTGGGGTAACATTGCAACTTAATGTGTATTTTGAATTTAGTCTTATTTACACTGGTCAAACAAATATTCAGTGGACATTTTTCTTGTGTCTTTATGTTTCCTTGTTGTTTTATACAATGTTGACTCATTTACAAATGTTGGCTCAGTTATTGTTGTTGAACCTGTAGAAAGAAACAAATTCACATTTTATAACCTTATCGAACATTTCAATAAAAGTCTTTTTTTGTTTAATAGAAAGTGTGTGTGACCATATTTAGAGAGCATAAAGAACAAAATAAAACAAGAAGGCGATGAAAGGCAGCTAAAATGCATCCTAATGCCTTCAAAATGAAGTTTTCTGACAGGAAAACACATTTTAAAACTTTACAGATATTATTAGATTGTGCTACAAAATACAGTTGAGGACTGCAGTTTTAATTTATCTCTATAGCGATGTGAAAAAAGTTAGAAGGTTAAGTTGAATGCTACAGTTCAAATAAGCTAATTCATAGCTGAAGAGTAAAACTGATTATTGAAAAGTTGTGGCTGAAATTTCAGTGAAAGATGGATATACAAGAAAAACAAATGCACTCCACACGTTTCAGATTTTATAAAAATGTTAACTATGTACCATTTTTCTGCCCCTATGCAATTATACACCACTTTATGTTTCATAAATCACATAAGAGCCCAATAGATGAGTTCAAATACTTTTACAAGCTACTGGTACTTAGTTTAAAATGTTAAGTGATAAAAAATATTTTAAAATCATAAGATTTTACAAATAAAGTTAACTCAAGCAGAGAGTGAGAACAACTTCAAGGTTTGTTGAAACTTTTGGAACATGAGCAAAGGGAATATAACGGTGAATCATTTCTAATAATTGCAGATATTTCTGAGGTTTTTTCACAAAAGTTTTGTCTCTTTTTAGCTATGGTTCTCCCTTTTAAAAAAAAATAAAAAAATTAAAAAATCACTTGACTTCCTTTTGCCCATTAGGTTGATCACTGTTTTCATGGAAAGGTTTTTGTGTTTAAGTGACATGATCCACTCTAGAAATTAGGTCAGCAGAAGAGAAGTAGCAGAGGAGAAGTAGAAAAAAATCAAAAGGTTATCTTTATTAGGTGACACAGGTGGCAGCACCCTGCAGCAAGCAGATCCTGAGTTTGATTCCCCGTGTCTGTACTTCCTCACACAGTAAAAATGTGACTCATAGTTTCACTGGTGATTCTAAGGTGCTAGAAAATCAATGCTATATTTTAAAAAGCATAATAAAATATGTAAAAGCAGCAGTGAGGAGTAATATTTGAGATGCGTCCTCGTTGATATTTATCTTCACAATTAAAACTTTTTTTCCTTTTCTGACTTGACCATAAGCAGGTGTTGAAAACAGATGTATGATTTATTTTTTTTTTCTTTCGTACATCACAGAGTAAATTAGATTCAGATAAAACTGTGCTGACAGTCAGGAGATACCCCGGGTCCATTTTAGAATCACATGTCGTCTGTATCACAAACTTTTACAACTTTATCTACAGGAAACATGCAGACACTCACAAAATGCAGACAAATATTACATACGATGCTGCTGTAATCTGATTGCACCGGGTCACAAAGTGGAATTTGACCAAACTGTGAATAAGTTGCAATAATCATTTTCTTTTTAACACACATTAATCTAAATCCATTTTATATTTTCACACTGCTGTGTACTTCCTTATGCACCTTGTTTTTTCTTGTCAGTATGATCTTCATTTGGAGACAAATAAAGAGGAAGAGCAGCATGACAATAGGAAAAAGTTCACTCAAATATCACATTTGCATGTCCACTTCTCTTTCCATTGAAGAAAGATAGAAACAGAAGTAGAGAAACATGTGATCTCGACAGGCGACACAAACAAGATTATTGGCTGAAGTCCAATATTTTTCTGATGCAGACGGAGCGAAATATCAGCGATCCGCTGATGAACGGAAATGTTGTGATAAACTATCAGTAACAGGTGTAATTATGGTGCACTTTAAACATGCTGTGTTATGACGAAGTGTTGGAAATTCAACAGAAGATGCTTGAAAATGACTAATGAAGTAATGCAAAGGAAAAATGATTTGTGGTTTTAATTTTTTTGAAAAGTGTAGTTTGCATTGATACTTTGTAGATCCACCTATCAAAGCTACAGTTAGGGACATAAATTTTGACCTTTTCAAAATAGTTCAGATCACTCAGATTGGATGAAGAGCAATCATTAATTTTCAAGTTTTAATACACACTTTGGACTTTTTTAGTCCAGGCCTTCTGGTCTCTTTATGTTTTCGATCACATATGTCAAACTCAAGGCCTGGGGGCAGCTATATATTGAAAAATTAACAGTTTAATGGGTTTTGTCAATATATTCTGGCACAACCGGCCCATTAAGAGCATTCAGATTTTTGATATGGCCCAAAACGAAAGTGAGTTTGACAGACTGCTTTAGATGTATTAAGTATTTTCCCCCTTGTACTTCACATACATGTTGCTTTGTGGAGTGTTCAAATGTAGAAAGCTTCACAGTTTATAAAAAATTTTTCAGGGACTCTGTATCTGATAGCCGTCTTTTGTTGCTTCCTTTCTATGAGGTTCTTGATAACCTTTGTTTTGATGGCAGAGCTTTCAGCTGTATTTCATCCTAATCTTGATCATGTTAGATATTCTTATGGAGTTTTGCAATGTACTTTATGACTTAATTAGTTAACATCCTGTCTACATACAATAATGATACACAGGGGCGCCACTACATACTTTCTGAGATGTATGTGAACATGTCATCGGCGCCTTTCCCCCCCATATTAACTTTTACAACTCATCTTTAATTAAAGTGTCAATAATAATAAATGTACATATATGTGAATATATTGCTCCCTACGGGGCAATTTAAAAAGAATGAAACAAAATTCAGGGCAATATTTCATCATTTAATATATTTAATATATTTTATATATTTCTGTTAGCCTGTGTCCAGAACCGCCTGTGGGCTGCAGGTCTCAGGCTTTTTGTTAGCATGTTTTCTATCATTCTTGTAGCTTGTTAGGAAGCCTGATCCAAACTGGCAACCCACATTAATAAAGTGGTGAAATAATATTGACCACAAAACACTGTATTTGTAAATGATATCAACATTTTTCCTACACAATCCTAAGCAGGATGCTGCCCTTCCTTTTTCGTCGCTTGGTGAGATTTGACACCTTGTTCGGGCCCATATCATCACCATGGTGACGATTTACAGCATGTTTCATCCCTGAAGACACGTTTCCTACAGCAACAAATGTTTAGTCGCAGCAGCACAGGCCACCCTCTCAGTCATTTTAGACTGATCATTCTGTTTTTTATGGTCTTAATGTGACAACCAGGCTTGCAGAATAGACAAACACGCTTCACGGATGAATTAAATAAATCTGAATCTACAGGAGAAAAAGGTGGAAATGCCATTTTAATCTTTGTCTTCTTCCTGTGAGGCGCTGGCTCTGGTGCAGCAGATTAATGTAAAACTATAGTGACACCCAGTGGTTTAAATACGCCAACGAGCGCCATGGTAAACTAATGTCAGAAAAACCAGGCAGCTTTTAAGTATTTTGAAAATGAAAGACTTCTTATTATGGCATAAATTCAACTTAAGATTAACAATTCAAATCATAACTACGATTTATCGACATTTTGGGTTTCAAAGACACAAATTCCCACCTTTCCCAGCATAATTTCACTATATTTAATTTTACATTTATTTACATACATATAAGAAATCTTAATGGAAAGATAACTTCTAAACTTAATACATATGAAATATCTGATTATGATATAAAATATGATTAGAATTAACAACAACAATTACTGAGCTATTGACAAAAGCAAAGAAGAGAGTCCAAGATGCTGATTAAACCAGAGTTTTACACTGGTTTAATCAGTACACATCTAGGTACTTGGGACTTGGAGGTGAATTTCTGGTTTTGGAGAAGAGCCAAAACCAAAAATTTCTGTTTTTTTGGAGAAACCAGAAATTCACAGCAGAAAAGCTACTTGTAAATTAGTTTTGCCTATGTACTAATATATTTGCACTAAAAAGAAGAGAATAAAGTATTTTTAAATTTAAATTAACTGAATTTGAACTGAAGAAACCATCGATGTATATCTCAATGGAAGAAACTCCGTGCCTGACAGACTGAGCCCAGGGTAAGACGTTCCCCCTCTACGTCATCACGCACCGTCAGCTGTTGACGGACTGGGGGGGGTTCTCTGGTGTCGACCTCCGGGGCCGCTCTGAATGCTCTCTCCTCAGCTCTGTGCTGTCACTGCGGCCGCTCTCAAAGGCACATGTTGTTTGTGGACCGTTCGGTAACCGAACCTATGCTGCCATGATGGCTTTGTGTCGCCTGGTTCACAGAGGACTGCTGAGCATCCGGCCGTCTTGCCGTTTGTTCGTCGGACAGGTGGATGCGGCTCCCCCGGTTCGGACAGCCAGCTCATCCAGGTATCCCCGTTAGCTTCCCGGCTAACAGGTGTCCTCCACCAGCCCGGGCTAGGTGTTGGTACCGCCGTGTTTCTGAGTGGAAATTATGGCGCGATGTTGGTGTTGCTGTTGATTCTAACCACTCCATTATTTAACCGGTACCGTCTGTCACCTTGTGATGTCTTTAAAGCATTAACAATTTTAAATATCGTTCTTGCATTTTAGCAAATTTAACCAGAATCGTTTTTTATATAGCAGCTTCAAATCTAAAGCTAGTGGCAAAACTAAATGAAATCAGAATTTCTGAGAATATGTCCTGAAATCTAAATGCTAATGTACATGAACACCAAGTTAGCATCTCAGCTACATTACAGGATTTCAAATACTTTTTTTATAAAGATTATAATTTTGACCTCCATACTCTTAGAATTTGTGCCTTAGAAATCGGTTACAAATATTTTGTTCGTCTGTCTTAAAGATTTTTAATACATTTTAAGATTCTTGCTATATCTGCATGTTTTGGCCTGTGGATGATCTGTGTGATTTTCATATTATACGTTTATCAATTATCTCTTGGTTGTAGAAAGAAAATGTGTGACCAAGCTAACTCCTCAAGTTAAATATTACAAATATATATGAAAACCTCCTTTTAAAACATTGACTAGAACTACAAAAAAAATCAACACTGACTTTTCTTTTTTTTTAAAGTTACATTCTTGCAGATATTTGTTTTAAGCAACAGCAGGGTTTCTGTTAGACATGCTGGGAGATGCTGAGTAAAAATAATATGGTTTCACATAGACAGATATCTGTGTGAAACCACATGGATGGTTTATATCTATAGATAGATAGATCATTTATTATTACTGAATGTATGACAAAAACATGAGTTCTATCTATATTATAAAAAGAAAATTAAGCTGAAAAATTAACTTCCTTAACTTTTAAAATAAATTTGCTACTCATGTAGAAATGCTCTGATCTTGTGATATTTGATCGTCACAACAGTTATTTTAACAATAAAGGTTAATGATGTGAATATCTGTGCTGCACCACCAGATGGAAGCAAAGCAATTTACTCAAAGATTATCTATTGATTGGAAAATAGTATTGCATAACATCTTGTGGCGCTCTGTTTAAATGGTACATTCTCCCCATCAGGCTAGAAAATAAAGATACTCAGATTGTTTTTGTCATCAGAATCTGTGACTATTGATAATTTATCAACCCTCCTCAACATGAATGTGTTTTTCTCCCTCTCAGTCCTGTCAACTTGACTTATGACGTGTTCGACGGTAAGGGAGAGAGCACTCCCCTGGTGTTTCTCCACGGCCTCTTCGGCAGTAAATCCAACTTCCACTCAATCGCCAAGTCCTTGGTGCAGCGCACAGGCCGAAAGGTAACGCATCGATGAAGAACCCGTCTGTTGTTACGTCTGGAACAGCCCGTCATTGTGCGCTTGCGTTTGTCCTCGTCAATAGCTCTTTTTAAAGAAATTGGATGTGTGCTGGCAGCAGTCATTTGATACCGCCTCTCGGCTGATAAATGACACCTGCTTGGCTCAACTTGAATATGTTTGCCACAACACCTCCTCTGTTCTCCTTTTCCCCCATTCCAAGTGTCTTACCTGTTTTTTGTCCAGTCAGGTGTTGACTGTAGATGCCCGTAACCACGGTAACAGCCCTCACACCCCGGAGCTGACCTATGAAGCGATGGCCGCCGATTTGAAACATCTCCTCAGCCAGCTTCACATCGAGAAGTGCGTCCTCATCGGCCACAGCATGGGCGGGAAGACCGCCATGACAACCGCTCTGACACAGGTGGGCGACCCCTAAATGTCAGCGTGTGACGGGGCGACGCTGCCATCTACACCGACCTTTTAGGTCAGGGAGGATTCAGGCACTGGCTCATTTTTAACATGAGATAATGACACAGCAAAGTTCACATGTAAATGAAATGGAATATTTAATTTGGGTTACAACACTTGAATTATCTGGTATCTTTTTTTATTCATTGCTGTGGGGGGCGTCTCCTGTCAGAGTCACATCTGCTAACAGTGTGAACAGTTTTAGTTTATAAGTGAGCTTGTAAGGCAGGGATGATGTCAAACTCAATTATATTTTGGGCCATATCAAGATTATGAATGTCCTGGGCGTGTTGTGGTGCGTAGGGAATAACGCAACCCACGTTTGGAGGCCTTGAGTCCTCGACGCGGCTGTCGCAGGTTCGATTCCCGGACCCGTTGACATTTACCGCATGTCTCCCCCTTTCCTTCCCCCTTTCCTGTCACTTTCAAATAAGGGACACTAGAGCCCACAAAAGACCGCCTGGAGGGAAGGGAAAAAAAGATTATAAATGTCATTAATAAACCTCTAAAATATGAATAAATGTCCACCTCTGCACTTGATGAGTCCTTAAAGTTAATAAAACCAAACATTGATATAATCATAGACATCATGGTGGGCCAGATTTGGCCCCCAGGCCTTCAGTTTGACATCTAGTATCACTTTTAATCTTCATCTTTTATTTACAACTTTGTTGTTTTAAAGTTTCTTATGTCATAAATACTTTCTAGTTCAATTTGTTAGTTCAATGTTACTCTGAATTTAGACTTTTACTGACTTGCTCACTTAATTACATTTACTTTACTCATTTGTTTATTAACTTATTTATTCACTATCAGTCCCAACTTCCTACAACTATTATTTAAAATATTTAAAACTTATAATCAAGTCCTTCAAAGCTGAGATTCTTGTTTTTCATCCCGGCCAGGCCTGTCACAATAACAAATTTTGTCCCAGTAATGTTTGCTATAAACGATTATATTGTTGTTTTGAGACCATTTTCAGGTATTATTTCGATGTTAACTTGAAAATAGTTCAAGTTTGCTTTTTGAAAGACCAATAAATTAGAATTTTGCAGCAAACAATTCACGTTAGAATTAAACACGAGAACCAAAAACAATAAATTAAAGACACGAACAAAACCACAAATAAAATGGTTTATAATGTCTAAAAGAACATTATGGAATGGAAATGATCAAGTTTATTTTAATAGCTACAGGCTTGTCCACAGCTGCCAGTCTCAACCTGTTTGTTGTTGTTTGCAGCCCAGTTTGGTGGAGCGGCTGGTGGTGGTGGACATCAGCCCGGCCCAAACCACCACACGCACCAACTTTCGCTTCTACATCCAGGCCATGCAGGAGATGAAGATCTCCATCGACATCCCTCGCTCCACCGCCAGGCGGATGGCTGAGGATCAGCTGCGGAGCTTAGTGAAGGTTAGAGCCGCCGCTTCTTTACTTTCATTTCACTCCAACACCGTTCAGTATTCATTATTGAACATGTGTAACCGGGTTCTGCTTCACTCCACTGTACCAGGCCGGCCCAAGTAACTCCTCCACTCTGCGTTGTGTAGATGTTTTTAATGAAGACGAGGAGTTTCTGGGTGATCAGGCAGTTTATTTCCTGAATGAGATTCGAATCAGTGCAACGGCTCAGCTTCACTCAGCACACCACCACAGAGCGTTAAGTTAGCTTTTAACTTGGCACATGAAGTGTTTTACAATATTAACTAAACTAAAAGTACATAAATTGGTGTCAGGCACAGATATAGTAAATAGTAAATTACACACTATTTGTCTAAGTTAATACAAATTATGTTTTATTATGTTGCTGACACGTTTCTACTGTGTGTTGAAAAATGCAACTCACCTCTCGTGCAGCTTTCACAGACTGGCACTGATTACAGGAGCCAGAAACATCACCAGCCACACAGAGAGGGGGCGCTATTTCCCCATTGCACTGATACATATAAAGCAAGAGGGATTCTACAACTTAAACCTAAACACTGTTACACATGTTCATCCCACAGGTGAAAATCCTGGAAAAAGTGTGGATTTGTTCCCACCCCTGACATATTGTTTCATTTGTTATATTCTAATTTATTTAATATGGCTGTATTAGTTAATTTATTTACTTTGAAATTGTTTGATGTTTACAACATTTGGTAATACTTTATTCGAAGGTGTTTATGGCATGATGCTGTCATAAACATAAAGGGGTCTTCATGACTGTTTATGAAGTGTCATTTGGTAAATAATGATGCTTTTAATTGAATTTTAATGGAAATGTTCATGAAACTTTGCATTAAAATGTCTTTATTTACCAAATAATGCAAAGTTGACACTTTTTAATTGTCTTTTAACTCAAATTTTAATGAAGCTTTGCATTAAAATATCATTATATACCCAATATTGCAAAGTTGAACCTTCTTATGCATTATTTACTTATTGACACTTCATGTCAGTCTCATTCACACGCCTTCAAATAAAGTGTTACCCAACATTTTAACATTTGATTTTACATAATACTCCCCATTTAAACTAACTAATACAATTTATTTAATACTGTTAGGTGTAATAACTTCAATTTTAGTAATGCATACTTCTTCTCTCCTACTGTGCTTGTAACATGCAGTGTGTTTGTGTTTTTTATTAGCCTGCCATTTCAATAAATGCAGCAGAATAAAAAAAATTAAAATAACATCTGATAATTTTTTTGGTGCAGGAAAAGGGCAAGTATGTAAGAAGAAATTTGTATTTTGAAAGGGAAGTGAATACAGTTTTCTAAAACACAAATGGCCGACGTTTTTATGAAGTTGTTTCGTCATGATGTTGTTAGGCAAACGATCAGAGAACAGAGCTGGAAGCAGAGAGAGAGGGAGAGTCAGGCAGGTTACACGAGTCACAGGTGAGTTTCACACAGATGGAGGAAAAACCAAAAAAGGTTTAAAAGCAAAGCAACTTAATTACAAGAACTGAAGTCCAGTTGCTTTTTTTAAAATCTTGTTTTGTTTTGTGTTAGTTTGAGGAACTTCAGTATTTTATTATTCTTTTGTGCGGTGCAGTCAATATTTGTTTATTAATTTTTATCTGTGTATATAATATATCTTAAAAACTTGTATTGTGGGAGATTACAATAAATCAATATTTATGAGGAATTGTATTACTCATTTGAACTGATTTTTTTCTTCTTTTTTTTTTGAAAATTTCTGAGATTACTCTCAAAATGTTTTTTATTTACTTTTATCAATATATCGGGGTCATTGTAGATAGAGAAAATTTCTGCCAAAAACTCGCAGGATTTATTTTTAGAAAACTTGAAAATTTTCTCCAAAGAAAATTCAAAATAAAATTTTGGACATTTGAAATTCAGACATTTCCTAGTGTATTTTTGTAGAATATTTCTGATACTAATCTAAAAATCTAATTTTTTGTTCCCAGTAAATAATGTCCGTGTTTTTTTAGAAAATGTCTGAAATTACTCTCAAAACTTCAGAGGATTTTGGGAGAAATGTGCCACTTTTCCCCCACTACAATTATGCTAATACGTCGTAGTAGATTTTGAACGTTTTCTGTCTTAAAAGAAAGAGATCTAGTTTTCAGGTTCTTTTGGGCTCGAATGAATAAATTTATTTTCAGTAATTAGAACGGGATTTAGGTCACTTTCTTTCAAAACAAGTTTAAGAAAGAATGAAAGCTGATTTGGGTGAGTAAAAGTCTCTGGACAAACTCAGTTTTATCTTTTGTTAAAACTCTGTCGTACTTGACTTTGTCCCCTCTAGTAACAAAATGAAATGTCCTCCCTTCATCCCTGCACAGGAGCACTCTGTGCGTCAGTTCCTGCTGACCAACCTGGTGGAGGAGAACGGACATTACTCCTGGAGGGTCAACCTGGAGGCCATCGCAGCTCACCTGGAGGAAATCATGAGTTTCCCCAGACTGGACACCGTCTACGAGGGGCCAACGCTGTTTCTGGGCGGAGCCAGTTCTGCTTATATCAGGTAGAAAACATCACAGAAACATTTATCTTCCAGTGATGCTGAGGCTCGAAAATAGACATTTGATTTTATACTTTCGTACGAAGCTGTTAGCATGTTGTTCTGGTTCGTTATTAGAGAAGTTTTCTTTTGATTGGAGCCATTGAACAGGAGTTGGAGAAATCTGTTCTGTATTTACTTTGGTCATTTTAGCTCATTTCTAAATGTAATAACATTATAGATATAATTAGAATGTATTCAGGATTATTTTTATTGCTATTATATCTGAAAAAAAAAATCATTAATCAATTTAAAAGTAAAAATATGTATTTTTATGTTATAAAGTAAATAAATATTTTGTAAAAATAAATATTTTACAAAATATCTTGTGCCTGTATCAAGGGGGCTGCTAATAACAAGATATATTTTATCAACACTGTTACACCTTCAAAAATAAATACAGCAGAAGTTGTCCTATCAAAATAAAAGCATCAAATCAATAAAATTAACCATAGATTATATAAATAAAACAAAGTAGCAACAATAAGCACTAAAAAGGGGATACAAGCAAATGAGGAGCATAATTTGGGGTTATTTACTTTAACTCTGCTAAACTTTAAATAGTGTGAAGCTAAAATTTAGTCAAATCCATTAATTGCTCCTTATTTACGACCATCTTTGTGCTTTTATTTCCGCTGCTGTTTGCAGCTCCGACGATTACCCAGAGATCCAAAGGCTGTTCCCCAACGCTGACATCCAGTACATCCCAGACGCGAGCCACTGGATCCACGCTGACAAGCCTCTGGACTTCATCAGCTCCATCATCTCCTTCCTCCAGTCTTAGCCGCCTCCGGCCGCGCCTGCAGACTTTCTACAGCGCCTCTGAGCGTAGAGCGGAGTCGATAACGATCCTAATATTCGCCACAACAGGACCAAACCCGCTCTCTTTTGCAGCAGTCAGTTCTTATTTTTAAAGCCATTAGTCGTTCTGATGTAGAGGATTTTAATTTATTAGTGGTTGTAGATTATCCAGCTTGTAGATACGTTTCAGTTGACCTGCTTATAGATCCGTTTAACATCATGGGGCTGTTTTTGGAGGTAATGTACTAATCCAAAGATACTGTCATTTGCACTGTTCTGTCTTTATGTTCATATACAGTGAATCGCAAAAGTTTACACACCTTGTGTAGAAAGCCATGAAAGGATGCTCTGCAAAAACACAAAATCTAACCAAGTATGTTTGGTCTCGTTTCTACACTTGAAATAAGACAAAACTAACCAAGTTAGCGTGTTTTAAGTAAAAAATTATTTAAATATTGATGGAAAAAGTACTACTTATACTTGCAGATTATGGGAAAAATATCTTATTATAAGTGAAATTATTCCTTAACATTTTTCATCGTTGTTATAAAATAATTGACTTAAAACGAGCTCTTAATCATTGCTAAGTTACTTCTAAGTCAGTTTTGTCTTATTTCAATTGAATTATGATATTTGAACTAGGAACTAGACCAAAAATACTTGGCAAAATTTTGTTTTTGCAGTGTAATAAATAATTTTAAACATTAATCGGGACACAAACGAACGTTTGCTACAGAGAAAGTCAAAAGATTCAAACAAATTGAAACACTTTCTGATTTAATTTCAGCTTTTAGTCTGAAAGACTCACAACCCCTCGTCTTGACTTAATCATATTTGACTTCGCTCCTCCACAGCCCAAAACTCACTGATGATCAGAATTCCTTTAATATGGAGAGAAGTAACCCCATGCCATGATGCTGCCACTGCCATGTTTCACTATAGTTATAGTGTTGCTTTGTGCCAAACCTATCTTATGAAATTATAGCCCTGAAGTCCAATTTTTATTTCTTTAAACCAGTTTCATTAATAAAATGCACCTTTCTTTCTTTTTTTAAAAACTTTAATCTTTAACTCAAACAGAGAAAATCGTAGAAAACTCCCAGTTCTTGTCGGATGCCTCTACAGGTCCTTCATTCTCTCTTATAAGCTTGGCTTTTATCTTTGCATCAAATGTTTTCGAATTGCAAAGTTTTCTGATTATTTCAGACTGTCTTCCTAGTGCCATGCTTGTCATATAATGTGGATTTTTCTCTGAACATCACCTTCATATAGGAACCTTTTGAGGCTAATGGATAGAAATTAGCTGAACTTGACTTCAGGTTCATCAGTTTTTCTGTAATTGATAAAAAACTAAATGCTGAAATTCAGTCAAAAAGTGATTCATGTATGCACACTTGATTATTACATCAAACAAAAGTTGAATTAAAGTTCAAAATAAGTTGGTTATGTGCAGAGTTGTGAGAGCTGCTGTATTTATGTCAGGGTTGTGAAGGAAGTGTTTTCTGTGTTTGTGGATGTGAGTTAAAGCAGCACTGCGGTAAAATAAAAACTGTATCTGCGGAGGTTTTGGACCAAACTGGTCAGTACTGTAACTCTGTGGTTCAATAAGAAAGTTCAATGCTAGCTGGTTAATTTGTTATAAAAGCAACCCCTCTGAGAGCGCTGGGTGTATTTTTATGCCAACATTTATTATCTGCTGGATTCAAGCTGAAACTTTTTCAATGCAGTATTAACACAAACTCTTTCCTGTTTCTCTCAGGCTGCGACTCGAAACGCTCGGTCTTCATTTTTCATTTGTGTCTGGCGACAAGCCGTGGTGACATTGTTGTGTCTCTGTAGTGGGTCGGTGTTTTCCCTGTTTACTGCCCGTATATTCCAGTTATCTTTATGAATAAGGCACAAGGCTAAGTGAGTAAATCACAAAGTATATATGCTGCAGCGACGTGTGTAGGTTCCCAATCGTAGTGGTTTTGATTTAATCTCAGTCTCCTCGGGGTCGAGGACTTTGCTCCAGTAGTGAAACTAACACATGTGAGAATAAGCAGGGTGTTGTTCATTTATTTGTATGAGCCTCTTTTGTCAAGAGGCCGTTTGCTTCTGTAAAACTTTAATAAGATTCTATAACGATGTTCAGTAGACTTTTAGATTGGCAGCTGGGTTGCCAGGTCTGTATGAATTAACATTTAAAGCACTAAATGTTTACTACAATCAGTGTTTTATGTTTGTTTGAATAGAGAAAAAGACAAAAAAAAAACTCAGATTAAATTCAATTATACTGATTTAAATTATTTTTATAAACCTCAACGATTAAATCCTCCTCCCGCAGGATGGATTTGTGTTGTGGCACAATTTAAGAGATTGTCAGGGGGACATCTGAATGCAGATTTTGTAGTTTAAAAAAATATTTAAAAGCAGAGCTGTCCACCAACATGTTTGAAGACTGTAATGATTTGGTCGGGATTGTATTCTCTGACACTATGAGCATGCCTTTTCAGCTGTTACCTTTCTGTGCTGTGTACATCTTTGTTTGTTCAACATGTTCGCACAGTGGAGGCACTTATTCTGAATAATGGAAATATATAAATTTTAAATGTTCACTAGATCCATATAAAAGTGGATTATATATAAATATATGTAAATTGCTGGAGATATTATACAATAAAATGTCTAAAACCTGTAAAAAATGTTGAGCTTTTCAGTAAAAATGTATTTATTTACCCCAAGTTGAAACTGTACTTTTAGGTTCTTTACATGTTGCAGTATTCAGTAATGCATAACGCATAAATAGCAACAGATCCAAGGTGCAAAACATGTTTTCCAACAGAAAATTTATTATCGAGCTGCTTAAATCTTTTTAAATACTATTGGTTTCGACAAAATTATCTGGAGATTAAAATGTAATTTTTTATTTTTCTTCAGTTTGACAGAAAAGTCAGACACTTAGGAATCCAATTCTCTTCTGGTCTGTGAACACACCATACTTGAAGCTAACAACAACACCCTTCGGTGTGTATGCTATTGCAGAAGGAAGACTTGGTAATTTTCAGCATCATTCATTTTTTTTAAAGGAATTCAGAAGAAGCACAGAGATGTTAGAAGCCGTTTCATGAAAACTGATTTTCGTCTTTCATTTCCTACTTACTTGCTTCAATAAGCAATAATTTATCAAATCTGTTCATAGTCTGCTTCACTCAAATGTGATCTAATAAAAATCATATCTGTGCACCAGGTGGCTGAGTTATTTAAAACACAGGTCACAATCGGTCGTTTCATTAGACTTCACAAGCAATAAATATCACTTTTTATTGCTTGAACCACAAAGTATAAAAGTATTTTTAATTACTTTTATTTATTTCTGTAATTTTGATCAAAATTACATCATTAATAGGAAAATACTCATTTGTTGACATTCATGTCAATGAAATAAAAGAACAATAGTTTCTTTTATTCAGAAACCATAAAATGGTCATAATAGTAAAACCCTTTTTTACTAACACACCAACACGGTGCAGCACAGCCTCTGCTTACATTATCAATAAATAATGAAGGCTGAAAAAACATCCTGAATGCTTTAGTTTGTAGTTTACATGGTTTGTTGTTTTTGCGATTTTGAGTTGGAAAAAAATAAATTCTGATTAATTGTGCAACCAAAACTCAGAAAAGTATCAGAGTTGTTAGCATTTCTAATAGGCTGTAGCACGTTCTGAATATATTCCTTTACTGTTTGATAAACAGGACTGGAGAAAAATATGTGCTTGTTTTTCTCAGAATAGTTAACTTGGTTTCTGTTCACAACAATTCAAGAATCCCGACATGCAACTAGAGCAAGTTCAAGTTATAAATATAACTACTTACTAAATATTTCTCTATTCCTGGACTGGAAAACCTGAGTCACTAAAAGCTCAGCAGATTCATGAGACCGGCTTTCCGGTGTCAAACAGGACTCCCATCACTGTGACCAGTCAAACGAACATTAAGCAGCATGTTTTTAATTCACGAGTCTTTAGAAAGATCCAGTCTATTAAATGTCCTGACGGCTTCAGTCGAGTGAAACCGCCTGGAAGCCGTCGTCTGCCCTCCCCCACTCCTTCTCCTGCTCGGCTGCGTCCTGATACCCGAGGCGAGGCCTGCTCTTCCTCAGCTTGTCCCGCCAGGTGCGCGTCCCGCCGCTGGGAGCAGCAGCGGGCGGAGAAGCAGGTATGCTGGGAGTTAGAGGAGGAGAACTGGCAGATTTGTTCACAAAGATCTGGTTGGAGTTGGTGGTGGGCGGTGCAGGTGACGTGTACAGGAAGTTGACCGGCCGCTGGAGGGGAGGCTGCTTGTTTCTCCGCAGCAGACCCTTGCGAGAAGACTTATTCTGGGCCTGCTGCTCTGCTAGCTGCTGGCTCAGCACCTGCTGCTGGAGGAGACGCTGAAAGTCCTCCTGAGGAGAGCCGGGAGAAAAACAAAAGATTAAGAGCCAATGATATATGTGGCTCTTGTATCAAGAGGTTGTTTGCTTCAGTAAAACTTTAATAAGAAATGTTGATTCTATGGGCCGGAAATTTTGCGCTTGCGCACAACGCTAGAGGGCAAAAAGATTATCTTTTTACACGCTATCCGTAGCAATTCAGTAAACTAAATAAGACCCGAATTATTAATTTAGTGCAATACACCACAGCAAAGGTAAAAATAAGAAAATAGCGAAAAAAAAACCGTTAAAGAACAACTCAAGACCACTTATTTTCCCCTCGCTTTCTGTGTCGGCTACATTACGCGCAGACTCGTTGCCATAGCAACTGACAACAACGATGCTTTAAGTTTCTAGATTTAACAATTTAAAAAAACACTTAAAACATTTTCAACACAAAAAACAGAACATTACAGTTTTATGTTTTTAGGCTTAATGTATATTTCGCAATTATTAATAAGTGATCGCTGAGGTAGATTAGCGACCGCTGCTATTAGCTAAGCTAACACAGCGGTGGTTGATTAGCTAACTTAAATAACTGCTCTAAAATCTGTAAGATAGTAGAGGTGTTTAGGTCGCCAATTTTTATTTATTTTTTGACTGAACCGAAGCATTCCGAATTCCAGATCACATCCATAGACATGAATACAGTCACATCTACACGTTAAGGTTGTCAAAGTCAAGCATAGCGTGTTATTACAGTGAAAAACACTGCTTCCAAATTTTCCATGTTAATTTATAAATAAATATCACAATCCCATACTGTATTTTTTGTGAGGGGTAAATTTTATTAAACATTTAAAATAACATTTCTTTTGTCTACCTTGCTTTTGAAAGTAAAATATAAATAGACAATCTTCTCATTTAATGTTTTTTTATGTTAAATATTTTTTCAGTGCATGAGTGTAAAGGCAATAATCAATAAATGATAATGCTGTGCTCTTTAGTGAATGAATAAAAAGCTTGAACCACATAAATAAAAAAAGAGCAAAAAGAGAAGCTTAGAAACTAAACAAATCTATCTAATCCTTGACATTTAATAGGCCTTTTTGAAAATAGTTGGCTCCCATAAAGACATGATTTGTTGTCCTATTTTACTCTGCTTTATTTTGATCTATCACATAAAAAACAGAAGTTTTGAGGTAACATGACAAAATCTAAAAGGGTTTAACAGCTACTCTACGGAGCTAAATCAGGGCCATAAAGTTTGTTCAAAACAAACAAAAAAGCTGAAATAAAAAAGAAAATTTAACTGAAAAAAGTTTTGAAACTCAAAGTTTGACATTGAAAACAAAAAAGATTTTAAAATGAAAAAATGTTAAACTACTTCACAGATTCAACGGTTTTTTTTTGTTAATTTTATTAATTTTTTCTTTTGAACACACTTTATAGCCTCAGTTTAGCTCCATACTGTCCCATCAGTTGGAAATGCATCTCAGAGTCTTGTTAAAATGTCCTGTTGTGATTATTTCATGTCATTATTTGGTATTAAAAATTAATCCATGCCTAATTTCTTAAAATAGCTGTCTCTTGGTGTAAATTTGTAAGCTGCGGACCCAGCTCTGTGTGGTGTGTTTTTACTACATGGTGCAGGAAGCTCAATGCAAACAGGGAGAACAAAACCCTGAGGCCAAATACCAGCTGCTGCTGCTAATGAGCTTCAGATGCTCATTGCAATGTAAATTAGTTTTAATTGAAATTTCTGCCTCCTAACCTGGCCTTTGTTAAAATCTTCTGTGTCACTGTTTGTTTCTGTTCAACATTTCCAGGCTTTTCTTGGCGAGTTTCACGTTTTACTCTCTGTTGACTTTAGTTTTGTGTTTACCCAAAGGACACACCCTTCCTCTGCCTCTGCTGAACATTGAACCTGTCTCTGGTTTACCTTCCAGGCCTCCAGCTCCAGTGACAGCTCCAGACGTTTCTGTGCCGCCTCCAGCAGCTGATTGTTCAGCGCCATCAGCTCGGTTTTACTCCGCAGCACCTCGCCCTCCATCGCCTTCTTCCTGTGCAGCAAAAACAGAAGAAGTGAATCATTCCTTAGAATAGATTTGCAGCTTTCAGCTTCCCTTTTCTGCCTGAAGTCTTGGATTTGTGGAAAAACAACAAAAAGTAGTGCAACAGTTTGTGTGAGAACTCACTTCTCTATGGCCTCGTCTCTGTCCCTCAGAGCCTGCTGCAGGACAGCACTCTCCTCTGCTCCAGGTTTTGAATCCTGAACAAAGAATCAACCATAAGAGGCATTATAAACACAGTTCAGTTTAAATTATTTGTTTCTTATTTGGATTAGTTGCATCTACTCCTCCTGCGGTTCACACATTCAACATCAACAACAAAAAACATATAACATACATAGATCACATGGTAACACTTTATTTGAATCAAATAGCCCTTTATGTTATGGAAAGATATGACAATGTATAAGGATCATTGTGAATACAAAAAATAAATAAAAAATAGTACATCACCGCCAAAAAAAATCTAAATTTTCCGGAACAAACAAGGAAATTTCTTTGCCCCAAAAATGTAAAAATTACAAGAAAAATCTCAACAATTTTTTAGATTAATCTCAGAAAAGTTCTCAAAAAAACAGGGAAATATCTCAGTTTCCAATGGCAAACATTTTTTATTTTGAAAATACCTAAGTTTATTCTAAAACATTTCTGAGATTATGCTCAAAATTTCTGTGTTTTATCTCGTACATGTCCGGGATTTTTCTAAAACATTTCTGAGATTTTTGGCGTAAATGTACTCTTCCTTGTTTCTGTTTACAACGCCCCTAAATAATACGGCGTCATAGAAAGACAATCAACTCTTGTCAAAAGAAAGAAAACTGGGTTTTTAAGAAAATGGCCGCTTATCGGTTATTTGTTAGTTGATTGATAAGAGCAATTAACTTTAGATTGTCAACAACTTGCATCACTAGTTGGGAGTGAAATCATAACCCAGTTTATGACTTTCTCTTTAATAATTGACGCAGAGAAACAAGAAGATCAGACACTTTTAAACTTGTCAGACCACATAGCTGAGCTTAAGCCTGTGGGTGGAGTCCTCATCTCAGCGATCCATTTATCAGTGAACAATGCTTCACCAGATCACGCGGTCCTCTCAAATGATAGAAGAAGCTTCAGGAAAAATTTTGAGGATTTGACGATTTAGGTGCCCTGCCAAAACGGATCAGTTATCCTATATCTTTATAAAAGTGACAGCATCCTTAAATAAGTTGGATCTTATTCACTTGTTTAAAGGAATAAGAGTCAAAGAGGGCTGCACAGTGGCGTAGTTGGTAGAACTGTTGCCTTGCAGCAAGAAGGTTCTGGGTTCGATCCCGGCCCGGGGTCTTTCTACATGGAGTTTGCATGTTCTCCCTGTGCATGGTGGGTTCTCTCCGGGTTCTCCGGCTTCCTCCCACCGTCCAAAAACATGACTGTCAGGTTAATTGGTCTCTCTAAATTCTCCCTAGGTGAATGTGTGTGTGAATGTTTGTTTGTCTTGTGTGTCTCTGTGTTGCCCTGCGACACAGGGTGAATCCCGCCTCTCGCCCGGAACGCAGCTGGAGAGGAACCAGCAACCCTCCCGACCCCATTAGGGACAAAGGGTATATAGAGAGAGAGTCAAAGATCATATTGTTATTCTGGTTTTTTTTTTTGTTTTTTACACAAAATCTCTACTGAGCTCCTATTTTTTATTCTGTTTGTTCCACCATTGATGTTTTAAAAAAATAAATGGTATATACAAAAAAATATACAAAGAGGAGTTTTCTGCGTAAATAAGTCTCCACTTTTGTCTCAGTTTATTCATTTCTCAGGAATGAGCTGAGAAAACACTCTTGTGAGCGACATGCCGACTGAAATCAACTGAAACTAAAGGAATGCAGGTGAAACTAGCAAAAGAATGTATTCTTTTCACATTTTGTCATGTTGCAAACACAAACGTCTGTGTAATTAACTTGTTGTGAGGGGGGCCAAGAAAGTCAGATTAGACCAAAAATGAACATTTTCACCTTAATGTAAAACCCTTTGTGTAGCAAAAAATAAACAATGAACTTAATCCTGAGCACCAAGCCCACAATAGCACGGTAGTGCTGTGGGAATGCTAGTCTTCAAGGGGGGGAAAGGAAGCAGTAGACTACAAAGTAACTTTTTTGAAAATATAGACAGCATTTTATAATCTATAGAGACCACCCCCAAAAATGAAACATGGTAGCAGCAGCAGCATCCTGTGGGGAAGCTTTTCCCTAACAGATGCAGGGAAACCGAGTTAACAGAAAGAAGGAAGGAGCTGAATGACGAAAATCTGTTACAGGCTGCAAACGATTTAAGATTACCGTATTTTCCGGCATATACATACATGTTGCATATATTTGGAAGTGGGATCAACCACAGCAAAAACTGAATACGATTTCACAAAAAAAGCTGGAATTGCGCCCGCCCTTCTAAAAATACAATAATTGTTGGTATATTTATACATTGCTTAAAAACTGATTCTAATTATGGAAAACTAAGAAGAATGAATAAATACATCGAAAGTGAACAAGTTCAAGGCAGGGTGTGGCTCTTACATGCTTGGTGTGGCTGATTGCCAGCTGTCGAGCCACATTCTTCAGCTCCGCCAGGGCAGAGTCCAGGCGGTTCTCCCCGCCTGGCGGGTCGGGTCGGCCGGACTCTGACGCCATCAGCGGCTGCAGCAGCCTTAGAACCGACAGAACCTCGTCTGTGACCTGCAATAAAGATCAAACTGACGTTATAAAAAGCTTTGCAGAGGTATGCCGTGTCCCGACTTTGTCCAGGAGCCTCACCCTCTCTCGGTGCTGGCTCCAGCCCGGTCCGTCGTTGCTTCCCTGCAGTTTGTCCACCTGAGCCTTTAGCTTGATGCTCCTCCTGCGGGACAGCGCCACTTCCCTGCGGACCTCTTTGAGCTATCAAGCAACGCAACAACACTCAATTTAAGCATGTTAGCAAGGCATGCAGGTAATTATTGCCTAAAATGATGGAAAAAAAACCCAACTTAATGACATTTTAACTTTATGTAAACAGAAACTACTAATCTAGATGACTGAGTGAAACTATGGGTGAAAAATGCAGCTGTACTGGCTCATAAACACTAACAAGAACCAGTACCATAATACACTGAAGACACACCAATATGCAAACATATTTATAAAGGACAAAACAGTTTTTCAACAGAAATGTTCTTTTTTTTTACAGGTTTATCTCTAGAAACCTGCCAGTATGCAAAAATAAATCTTATTTACTGCAGAGTTTTACCTCTGTTTTTTTATTTTTACTTTCTAAATATGTCGTGTAACTCCTGAAAAATATTAAAGGGTTGTAGCAGCATGTAGCCTCCAGCAGCAGGTATCCCTTTGCAATATTAATAATTATTATTATAGAACATTTGCAGCTTTTTACAGCTGTGGGTGAAACAAGATTAAACAAGCAATAAAACACAACAGACAGTAGAATAAAGTAAAAAGCTAATAAAAAAACTATTGAGCCTAAACATAAATGTTTTGAGTCTTAACTGAAGAGGTGCAGGTCAGAGGTCAATCTGAGTTTATTTCAGCATTTGCACTGCAAAAACATCAAATATTAATGAGTATTTTTGTCTAGTTTCTACTGCAAATATCTTAGTACAGTTAGCAAAAGATAAAAATAACTTACAAGTAAATTTTCAACAATATACAAGAGCTTGGTTTAAGCAAATTATTCCTTAATAATGATTTTAAAAAAGTACTAATTAAGAAGATTATTTAATGTATAAAAAGATATTTTAAGTGAAATAATCTGCCAATGGAGTTAGTACTTTGTCATCAATATAGAGAAATAATTGACTTAAACAGGCTCCTGTTTCTTGCTGAAAAGTTATTTCTAAGTTAGTTTTATGCAAGTATGATAAGATATTTGCACTAGAAACTAGACCAGAAATACTTAGTAAGATTTTGTGTTTTTGCAGTGTATCTCCCCCCTTTTCACATGAAATGTAATGTTTGATCAACTTTTGACTTTATGGTCTAATTTAGAGTTTTTATTGTTTATTTAAGCACCATGAACCTCCTTTCTGCTGAAATATTCAAATAAACATGATTGATTGATAAAAAGAAAATTAGCATATTTCAAATACACACAAACACAATAAACTAAAGCTATAAATAAAGATGAGTTTGAACCCGCGGTGAGTTTGATGCCTCACCGTTTCGGAGACGTGTGTCAGCGTCCTGCGCCTGCTGAGCGGCCTGCCGGTGCTGATCAGGTCCGGTAAGGTTTTGTCGGCGTAGAACCTCTGGAAGGGGCTGTCTCCTGGTCCGGGTCCGGCTCCGGCCTTTAAAGAGTCCATCGCCCCCTCTGACTCCAGCTCGCTTGGACTGTCCGTCTCCTCGGACTGAGTGATGCTGCGGCTGTCGCTGCCCTCATCCTCGTCTTTTGCGTTCAGGTCAAAGTTGAAGCAGGAGTTGATGTAAGGCATCAGATCGGAGCAAAGCCCCTCCTCGGTGCTGCTGCCTATCAGATCTTCTTCTGGTTCCTCTGGGTCCATCTGTGGTTCTGGTTCTGCCGGGAGGACGTTCGGTGTGTATGATGTGGCTTTCCTCTCCTCCAGTCTGCACAGGGAGGAGTGAAGCAGGTCGCTGGAGGCCAGCCGAGGCCTCAGCTGCTCGTTGAGCTCCGAGAACGTTTTGGAATAATCCATGACGACTCCGAGAGAGGAAGACCATCTGAGGAAGAGCTGCAAACAGGTGGAAAACAAAGACTTTAAAGCCAGGAGGAGGGAGGAAGGCGGTCAGAATGTGACTGAACCAGTCCTACCTGATCACCGCGCGTCGTTACAGGATCTAACATGACACGATGTGACGTCACAGGAGGTTGTGGTTTCAAGCAGCCTGTCTGGGCTTTCTTCCTCTTTTCGATTGCTACACAAACTCGTGACGCGGAGAGATACCAAAGCAGCATTGAAGCAGAGAGGGCGGGGCTTCTGATGCTTAAAAACAATGAAATCATCTAATCCTGACGCAGGACACCTGACTGCTGCTGGAGCCAAACGTCACTGCAGAAACACTAAATCCTGCCAAGTGGTGTTTGGTCCGGTTTCTAGAGCAAATATCTTAGTTCACGTAAACATACAAGTAACTTTTCAGCAAGATATAGGAGCTCATTTTAGGTTAATAATTTCTTAATATTGATGAAAAGTGCTAGTTTCATTGGAGGATAAATTCTCTTATAACAATACATTTTCCCCATGTTATACATAAAACTATTGACCAAAACAACAAGTACTTTTTCAGAAATATTAAGGAGTTAAAATAGTTCCCATGTCTTACTAAAAAGTCAGTTTAAAGTTAGTTTTGTCTTATTTCTAAGATATTTACATTAGAAACTAGACAAAAATAGTTGTAAGATTTTGTGTTTTTGCAGTGATGGTGATAAAAATCGCTGACTGGAATAATTTACTCAAAGGAAACGAGTGTCACTGCTAAAATACGAAATGTTGCAAAGTGTGTTTTGGTTTAGTTTCTAATGCAAAAGATCTTCATTTGAAATAAGTAAAGCAAACTTACAAGTAACTTTTCAGCAACATGTAAGAGCTTGTTTTAAGTAAATTATTTCTTATTTCTTATTAAATAATTTCTAAATAATATTAATGATGAAAAATTAATAGTTACATTGGCAGATAAATTCACTTTAACCAGACACTTTCCTCATGTAATAAGTGAAACAAGTACTTTTTAATCAATATTAAGAAATTACTACGGTAACTTAAAACAAGCTCCTACATCCTGGTGAAAATTTATTCCTAAGTTAGTTTTGTCTTAGTTTAAGATATTTGCGCTACAAACTAGACTAAAAATACTTGATAATATTTTGTGTTTTTGCAGTGATGCTGATAAAAGAGACGCTGACTGGAATAATTTGCTCAAAGGAAACGAACCTACACACATGATTAGTCATTGGTTTATTTTTAGTCTGAAAAGTTCTTGGGGAAAACACCAGATATGGTCATCACTTACAGAGGATGGTGGAGACAACGCTCCAGCAGAGATGAGTCAACAACCAACGGAGAACTTTGACACCGTTTTATTCTCGTCTTAAAACATAAGTTTTCTTCTTTTTACTAAACACACAGTTCAGATAATTGAGTGCATGAGCCTGTTTTTAATTTCGGTAAAGTAGGACACAGGTCAAAGATGAGGCTTCTAAAAAACTCTGCGAGAAACGAAAGCATTTCCTTCTGATCTTTTGATTGCCATTGTTTTCTCCTCTGACAGCCAAACTAGTTTAAATCTACATCTGAAGACATTGAAATATAGTTTATTTTTGTAATTTATTTAGAATCTCACACAGAGTAAGCTATGTGTTTATATCTGGTCTTTTTGATAATAATCGCTTATAGCTAATGAAAATCCAAAATTCAGTGTATAAGACCAATAATATAAAAAAGTATGGGTAAGCTTATTGCTAATGATGATGGTGGCCCACAGGCAGAATATTGGAAAGTTGAGTGGAAGGAAAATGTGTGCAAAGACAAGAAGAGGTATAGTAATAATAATATTAACAATAATAACCTCACAGCTCAAACTGGGTTTGTTCTCAGTGGTCCAGTCTTATTTTTGAATATGGAGGTTTAATTTTATTTGGAAATGAACTGAGCCAACGTTACTTGAGGTCTGTTGTGAAGTTTCCACCATGAGTAATGATTGGGGATGTTAAATCACCTTCCTGTGTTGATTCACTGTATTATTTTCATGTCATTCTATTTCTGATTATAATTTATTTTCTAAAAAACTTCTTTCCAAAGAGTTTACAAATGACAGGCAATATTGTCAAAAAGCGGCTTTAATCTTAGACTTTTTATTTAATTATGACTCCAGAATAAAGTCAGAATATTTGCAGGATAAAGATGTAATTTTACCAGTAGAAATTGAATAATTATTGTTTTTTTGTTCTAGTTCTCATCAATTTACTACTTCATTCTCCAAAATCTACAGCTTTATTCTGGTAACATGGACGTTATTTTTGTAACGTTACAACTTTATATTCACTTTTTAAAATGTAAACTCTTGCATTTCATCGTAGAGTTTACCCGACTCCAAACTCCAAATAAATAGAAGCAGTAAAGCAGCTCGTCAAGCCAGATGGCGGCCGGGAGCGTGATGACATCACTCTAGACTGAAAAAACAAATACAGATTTTCAAAAAATTTAATCAAAAATTTGATATAACCAATTTATAAATCCAGACTCTTTTTTTCCAAGCAGACCCGTCCGATCCAACAATGCAGAAGACCGTCTCCATGCCACTGTGCACTGATCCAGTAATAAAATAACCTCAGATTCTGAGGCAGACCACAGAACATACACAAACACCTCTGTATTAAAATTCTCCATAATATTCAAACTTTGAGAGAAATCGATCAGCTGCAAGTCGCATTCACCAATAAAAGAAAACAAACACTGGAAGCTTTTCATGAGCTCAGCCAAACTTTGGGAGCAGTGGCCCATAAGGATGAAGAACATTGTGTTCTCCTCTGCTTCAGGTGTTTATTTGCTCCGTGTCGAAACAGACAACAAACACGTTTCTGCTCTGTGTGAGTGAAACCCAACCACAACATTTAAACTACTTCACCGACACATTAAAGATGAAATATCTGGTTCAACCACAGTTCCAGTGAAACGAGGATTCAACAGGTTTTCATCAGTTTAACGTGAAACGGCTGGTTGCCTGGCAACTGATTAGAACATAAAACCACAAATTGTCTTGACGTTCAACTGATTAATTGGTGTTTGGAAACTAATGAGATGGCTCAAGGTATTTGGGTTATTGGGTCAGTGGATTTTGTTTTGGAGGAGTTATAAGACAAAGATCATGTTTGCTTTCTGCATTAAAACCAGGGTTTAACTTTCACATGCCTTCCCACTAATGTTCATAAAAACTTGAATATAGGGCTGGTGGTTTCACATGCAGGTAAATGTGTGTGGCTCCGTTTAGCAGAAACTCTGCCAGCGAGTTTCAGACAGGAACTGTGGAGGTGCAGACTCACCCTGCTCACATGCAACATGCTGGCTGCTTCATTTACCGGCGGCAGGATTGGCAAATGTCCACGATTGCTTTTCTGGGATTAACGAGTGTTTACATAATCAGCTTTTATTCTGCTTATCTTGTATAATGAAAAATAAATCACACTTCCCTCCACAGTGACTTTAAACAGCAATTTGATACTTAAACCAAGACCAAAGTTCTCAAAATGAGTCAATTAATATGAGAGTCAGGAAAGGGGCCAAACGGAGGGATCTGGGTTTCTGTGACTAAACTGAAGCCCTGATTTGGTCTCTTGTCACGTAAATAACTCAACAAAGAGAGATCTCAGCATGAAGAGGGAAGAGTCCACTTTCTGCTGTTCAGTGAATTAATTAAGTTCATGTTTTTGACTCAGGAGACAAAATGTTTCTATGTCACAAACAAACGTAATTAGAAGCAGTGAGTTTTATTTAAGTGTTTATTTGTTGAATTCGAGTGTAGAAAGAAGTTTCTCCATGGGAGAGATCAAAGCTGCTTCACAAGTGTTCAGTGAACACTTCCTGTCCCGTCATGGTGGCCCTCGGTGCTTCGACACAAAACAACTGGGTTTCTTCCAAAAACAGTGAAAAGAAATCAAATCCTCCCAATCAGAGCCCTGAATTTAAATCATTTCCTTCCATTTACTTTGAATCAAAATCATTAAAAATAAACAGCTTGTTGCTATAGCTCAGCTTTCTCTTTCTGTCCCAAACTGGCTGCACACCTGAAGCTCAGGTTATCGGAGGCGGAGTCTGGGGTGTTACCCATCCTGAAACACACAACCAGAGCCATCAGTCTGTCTTCACAGCTGCCCTAAAGCATCACAGTTACAGCTGTTTTCCTCCTGCCTCCCAAAGACACGTTAGTTGAAGAGGAGTGCATAACACCTGTCATGAACATGGAGTCTTCATAAATGTTTACAGCTGTTGTCAGGAAGTGTAATAACATTTTTAATGCAAAACTGCTCAAAAAGTTGATTTAAAAGTCAACTTTGCATTGAAAGTGTCATTATTTACCAAATGACACTTCATGACAACAGAAGTGTCAGAAATGTTTATAAATGTTTACAACTGTTGTCAGGAAGTGTCATTTGGTAAATAATGACAATTTTAATGCAAAGTTAATTTAAAAGTTAATTAAAAGTAACGTTATTTACAGAATTTACAAAACCTCCATCATGTTTATGACAGGTGTTATGTCAGTCTTATGCACACCCCTTTAAATAAAATGTTATTGAATAAAAATAGAAGCAACTCACCTGGTTGTGATCCGAGCCTTGTGATTGGCCGAGCCGTCCACCGTGTCGATCCAAGAGGCGCCGCGTAAAACGTAGGAGGGCTGAGCAGCCGGGAAGCGTGTGGACGTCCACTCCCACGTGTTTCCCATCATGTCGTAAAGTCCTGCAGGAGCAGCCAACACAAAACTAAATTCTTACTAAACTTACTTTTTTGACTGTAATTATAAAAATACTTTTGGTTTTTGTATTTTAAGTTAGCTAAGGCATCATTACCATAACTGTTCTGAGGAGGAAAAGCAGCGACGGACGAGACGCCGTGATATCCGTCCTCTGCAGTGTCTCCGTCTGGAAACTGACCCTGAAACACACACAGGAGGAAACAGTTTCGTTTTCTGTCTTAAAGAGACAAAACTGGAAATGGTAACAAATTTTCCTGGAGAACAAATTCTCCCACAAATTGTTGCGATAAATTACAAAATTGTCATTTTGAGACCATTTTCAAAAAAAAAAAAAAAAAAAAAACGTTTAACAGTGGTACCGGGAAACATTTTAAATATCCAAATACAACACACAAAGCAACAATAATTAATTATGAAATTAAACAAAATCGTATCACAGAAATATAACAGTCATTCAGCTTAGACAAGGAAAACAGGCAAAAGAGGCAGGAAGTGCAGAATAACTACTTCATACCAACAATCTTGATATTGACAAGATTTACATTCATTTTAACTTATTATGCAATTAATTTATTGATTGTTTATTGTGACAGGATTACTTGTTAACATAAAATTTCAGAGAAGTTTAGCATGAATGATTACATTTAAAAAATAAATGAAATCAACTCCATGAAAACAATCTGACCTGCCACAGGTTGGTCCTGTTAGGCTGGAACTTGTTTCCCCACGGATACGTCCGACCTGGATCACAGAAATCATTGAAGAAAAGAAAATTAAAAAACAAGAAAATAATTCAAATAAAAAAATACCGTTTTCTTCTGTTTAAAAAATACATTTATTATGTGTGATGTAAGTCTTCCTTGACAGAAATTGTTATTTATTTATGTCACCATCTAAGAAAACTTGTGAATAAATATAGATTTAAATGTCTGATTAATTTACTAAACATTAAATCTTTATATGTGGATGTTACCTTTAATTTTGATAGTGATAAAACTCCTGGTAATGTTTAATTTATTGACTTGGTGTGCAGATTAACCAATCAAATGTGGGTTTGTTATTCTGTGAGAGTCGATGTTCGGTGCCGTTTACCCTGCCGTCCTCCTCGAGCCGCCCACTCCCACTCCTCCTCTGTGGGCAGTCTGTGGCCTTTCCACTTGCAGAACTCCTGCGCATCATTCCAGCTCACATGAACCACCGGGAAGTCCAAACGCTCCAGAATACCTGAACCGGGCCCTGCGGGCTGAGCAGAGGCAAGGAGGAGTGAGGCTTGAGGAACACACTCAGTGGGAAAGAAAAACGTAAAACTTACCTGCCTCCAAAAGGCTCGTTCTACGGGCAGCCACCAGGGGGCAGACTAGACAGTAGAGAAACAAATATCTTAAAACTGGGGTGTCCAAAGTGCAGTCCTGGGGCCATTTGTAGCCCACTGAATGATTCTGTGTGGCCCCAGACCACAACTCTGGAAGCCAAATGCAAATGGACAATTACTTTTTTATCCTTTAGGGAAACATTTTCCAAGGAAAAATCTTAAAATAAAACAATGATAACGGCATAACATTTTTCTCATTAGGTTTCCATTTTTATTTTATTTTGTTTGATAAATGCAGCAACAAAAGTAGTAGTTACTCCCATGCTGTTCTTGTTGCTGAGCTTGGACTAAGAAAATGATCTTAACTTAAAAAAGGTCTAATCCATCTGGTTTGTTACTGAGCAGATAAAACATTTAAAAATGTAGCAAGAAGTTTATTTGTACAGTTTTATTTTAAATGATTAATTTACCCAGGAATTTGCCCATAAGAGAAAGCCTTTGTGTCTCTGTGCTGCTCTTTGATTGGGGCACAATTTGTACCACTCTTTTTTTTTCAGCAGGGTTCACAAAAAAATCATTCAGAGAGCTCCAAACGGCCCACGGGCCTCACTTTGGACACACCAAAGACAACAACTGAACCTGCAAAGTTTGCAAACCTCAGCTTTTGTGTCGCTGGTTGGATTATTCTGGTCACGTTTTTATTCTCACCTCTATCCTCTGAGTCACTTTGCTCTTCAGTTCATCTGAAACAAAGTCCTGAAACACAAAACTCCATCCAAATGTCTCAGCCTCGGTTTTATACTTCTCTGCTCGCACAAAGTCTCTGTTGAGAAGTAAAAAAAAACAAAAAAAGCTATCTTAGCACTGCATTAAACAGATATATTGCCCAGCTGAATGCCTGGTTTGTTGGTATATTACCTGAAAATTGAATTTGTGACCGGATATTTGTCTAATCTGAACGGCAGCACCTTCACCTCCCTGACCGGGGACTCTCCGTCCCTGCTGTCCGCTGCTCGGGTTCCCATCTCCAGCCTTCCTCCGGGGATGTTCACCATCTCCCCAGCGGCTGTCAGAAGGAAATCAGTCCCATTCTGATAAAGGCTTATTCATTTAACATTTATGTATTTTGTAAAATGAGATCTTACCGAACTCTGGTAGTAAAACAACAACAAATACCCAGAAAATGGTTCTAACGTCCATTTTTAAAGTTTCTCTCCGCGAGCTGAGGCTAAAGTTAAAAAGTAACATTAAAGTTTAAGATTTAACTAATCAACACGGTTTAATTTTCAAAAGCTTTTACATAGTATTTTGTTACATTGTTCCTTTATCTTTTTGGCGACTCACAAAATTCTGTGCGACGTGAGAAACGTTCCGTGTTCAAAGGTTCCGCTTAGCATAAGAAAAACGAAAAAGCCATTTCAGATGTTTGGAATTTCACTAATTATAGTAAAGGCCTAGGAAACTAAAATATTAGTGGTATAAAGATGGACAAATGTCTATAAAGGGCTAATATGACAAAAAATTTAATTTTTTATAAACACTTTTAAAAACCTTGTTCCAAATCCGATATATGGACCATAAACACTGATACGGTGTATGAAAGTCTGCACACCAATATTAAATAACCAGTTTATGATGACATACAAAAAAGGTGAATCATGTGAAGCAACTTAAAATCTTGTTCTACCTCTAATGTGACATAATCTGGTTGCATAAGTGTTTCTCATGTATCTCATGTATAAATGTATGTGTAGATTATCTGTGTCATACAATAATATAATAGTAATTTTAGTGAACCCTGTTTTTAGTACAGTGAGATTTTTCTCAAGATTGTGGAAACATTGGCGTCATCATTTATTTGTGGCTCAGTGACTGTCATATTATTCTCTGTTTGTCTGTTTTTCTTTTTCTTTATCATTTGTGTTTACTATGGACCTCTTTTGTGTCTGGAATAAAGATTGATTGATTTCCACGGCCTTAAACTAGTATTTATTTGATGATCCCTTTAATTTATATTCAACAGTCTCAACATGCCATGTCTCTGTCTTAAAAACCATAAATCACAGGATATTCCCATCTATGTCTCTGTGATCACAGATTTTCTGACAGATAGTTCTGAACTCTGTTTTTGTAGATGTTCTTTCATTTTCAGCTTTAGATTTCTGTCAACAGACATTTGTAAACTTTATTTTGAATGTCACAGTATGAAACAGTCAGCGCCGTGTTTCACTAAGTAAGGTTCTCTTTTGATGAGGATTCGGTCCCAAACTTCATCACTTTACACATTTTGTCTCGTCTTTTCATCAATTTTGGAGAAACAATTTACAAAACAATCTTGCCACTCCATATTTTCTTCATACTACCCATGGAGTTTATTAAGAGAAACGTGGTAAAATATATCTTTCCACTGGCTGATATTGTACAATTATGTAATTTTGCTAATTTGTAAAAAAGTGATGGAAAGTGTGAACTCAGGGGGATTCTTAAATTGAATTGAAATGTGATTGTAAATATTTTTATGTTACTTTGCCAACAGATTTGTAGGAATAATAAATAGAAATAATTGCATAAATAATTTTTGTGAAAATGTAACTCATGATATGAAATGATAAATTTGGTATTAGCAGGTTGTTAAATTTTTGAACTATGTATTAGGACAGGGATGTGCAAAGTGAGGCCTGTGGGCCTTTTGCAGCCCCTGCATTGTTTTTGTGTGGCCGTCCAGCAGCATTTTGAGATTGGTGCAAATTTAATCCACCAGCAAAGATGATTTTGTGGAGATTTTATTTACTGACATGTTAGAATCCTTTTATAATGGTAAATGTGAAAAGCACAACACCTATTTATAGTCACAGCTTGGTCTTTATTTTTTAATTTGATCATTAGCAGGACTTTGACTTAAACCAGACTTTGTACCTAAATGTTTACTGAACTCTAAGTCTTGAAAGCATTTCCAAAGAGAGTGACCCGAATCCTGTTAATTTCTAGAAATGGACAAAAAAAAAAGAAAATAAAAAAAAAATTTCAATAAAAAGTCAACCTTCAAAATCTTTGGAAAATTTTTTGGAACCTTATGCGTTTCGATCCACAAGAACTTGCACATGTATTTCCTACAACTTCTTTATCCTATTCATTAAAATATCGCACAGCAAGTACAAATTTTCAGCAAGCTAAAAAACAATAACAAATTAATTTGTTTCATCATTTCTTCAGTTTTAAAAAAATCTTACACTTTTAGGAGCCTGACCATTTTAACTTGACAATTTTGGCTGACCTCACAAAAAGTTTGGACACCTCTGAAATCAGGATCCCCTAATTATCCACAACAAATAAAGACCTGGTTCAGATGCGTTTTATTTAAATTCTTAAGGTTAATTTTTAAATAAATTTTGTCTTGAAATAAGAAACAACCAAATCTTGCAAGCCAAGAACTTTTTAATGGGTAGAAACAGAACTGCAGGTCAGTGCTTTTAACAAAAATCGCATAAATAAACCAATCGTTGAAGAGAGGGACACAAATCATGAAAACATGAGCAGGTGAACGATGATTTCTGATGCTAAGATGGCCGCCGAAGGTTTGCAATCGACTGAGGAGCTTCAGAGTGCCGAGAGCTGGGTGGCGTTGACTGAACCGTCAGGCAAACAACTTTCACTGGAGGACAAACGCCGCCGCCCTTCCTTAACCTTTCAGAGAAGAAAGTCCGGCTCGCATGATCTCATCGACCAGCAGGATGTTGCTGGCGATCACCGTGCTGTAAAACACAAAGACGCGTTAGAGACGGAGGAATGTTGTTCAGGACTGAGACATCTTAAAGTGAATCCTCACCAGGAATGGAGAAGCTGCTTTTTCACGCTGTAGTTGTCCCAAACTCCAGCCTCCCCGGCCACCATCGGCTCCCCTGAGAATAAAACAAACAGCTTCAGGTCGGAACGAGCTTCATCCTGAGCACAGCTGCACATGAATCAATGTGATGATTACCGGTGTTGAGGTCGACTCCAACCAGCTGACCGGACTCTTTGTACTCCGTCTGCAGCTTCAGCAGAGTCTCCTGAAGGTCGTAGCCCGAGTTCTGGGCCAAAACCTGCAAACAAAGAAGAATAAAAAACAGATCTTTATACAGCAGGAACTTAAAAAATGAAAAAAAACTACAAGCAGCTCAGCTACGTGTAAACACTTAAAACATTAACATTGTGTATCAGTATTCACACAGGCAATAAATGATCTTATCGTAAGAGAAAAGGTCAACGGGGGTCACCTTGGGGATGATGAGAAGAGCATCTGCAAAGGCCTGGACCCCCAGCTGGGCTCTGCCTTTCACGTTGGGCTTGTGTTTCACCAGAGCGTCCGCCACAGCGACTTCTAACGCACCGGCGCCGGGCACAACGCAACCTGAACACAAAACGATATTTAAAATTAATCCTCAATCTTATAGACTTTAACAATAATAATAAAGTCACTGAATCTGTTCTGATCAGCTGAATACATGTAGGAGAGACAAAACTCTCCTAATGCAGAGGAAAAGATCAGAGTTACTGTGGCACAGACAGAGGAGACCAGGAAGCGCCACCATAACGTCCCTGGGTGTTCGCTGTGCAAAAAGCAGTTCATTTTTATTTTAAAACATTAATTTTACAAATAATATCAGCAAAATTTCTTTGGAAAATTTTCTAGAAAATTTCCAGTTTTTCTAAAAAAAAAACTCCCTGAAATTAATCACAAAATTTCAGAGTTTTTGCCGGATCTTTACTCCTTTATTTCTGTCTACAAAAGCCTTAATACGTAAAAATCCCTTTCAAGCTCTGGATCTACAATAAGTAGCGGGGTTCTTTATTTGATTTTAGATTAGGTTTTCTTGGGCTGTGACTATTTTTTAATCTACAATTTCTGCTAAAATTGCAAAGCGTTTCGACTCCCCTGTTGTAAATGGTTCATGTGGAGAAACCTAGATTTAAAAGCTACATATTTTATTTTACGTTTATTGGTTTGTTACCGTCTTCGATGGCGTTCTTGACGGCCCGCAGGCCGTCCCTCACGGCGTCTTTGATCTGGGTCAGGGTGTGTTTGTTCGGACCCTTCACCAGCAGCGTGACGGAGCGAGGGTTCCCACACTTCTCAATGAACGTGTACTTCTCCTCCCCCTATAAAAAAACAAGTCAAAAACAGTAAAACATCGGTCTAAAAAGATTAAATGAGAATTAAATGTGTTGTACTCACTAGTGTGTGTTCATAAACCAGCCCAGCGTGACCCAAACACTCAGGTGTGAGGTCATCCACTGAGTTCATGGCGATGCCGCCGCAGGCGAGTGAGAGCCTGAAAAATAAAACAATCCAGGTTTAAACTTTACTTTGTATATTTTAAATATACAAACCTGACACTCAAATTTTTCTCTGTAATTAATATTCTCAACTTTTGAGTGTAAAACAGTGACCTAGTTTGGGTTTTTATTATCTGTAAACTCAACAAATGATTAAAAAAAAAAAATCATCTTTATTTTTAAATTTATAATTCTTAAGAGTTTGTGGAAAATCAGATTGATTTTTCTCCCTAAAACCGGCTCAAGAACTGAGTTTAAATCTGAGATGGTGGACATGTAAAAACACTCGCTCAGTAAAAATAGTAATTTTCATGATGATAAAAGATCATTTTTAGTTTTCATAATTGGAAAAATGGAAAATCAAGTTTCATGTTTTTCAGGATCTCTGTAACATGAAAGGTTTGATGTTTTGTGATTAGAACAGGAAAATATTTGGTGGATCTTTAAACACCCAAACCTGCAGAGTGAAGGTGATCGCCATTAATGTTTCAGGAAAAAAATGCTTTTCTTTATAAATTTAACATGTGAATTTTCAGAAACGCAAATAATTTGGCTGCTACTTCTGCTCCTCTCTTACCTCTCCATGTTCCTCCTCTTTGCTCTGCGCAGAGCGACGATTCCCTCCTTGGCGAGAGCGTCCAGGGAGAACGGATCGATACCCTGAGCAGCAGAGAGACGAGTCCCGTTTACCATCGTTAAATTAAACCCATTAATGACTTGGTTCTGTTCTGATCCGCTGAATACAAACAGGAGAGAAGCGACTCTCCTGACACAGAGGTTCAGATCAGAGTCACACAGAAACAACCAGGCAGGTGTTTGCATTTAATCCTACTGAGTCAGGAGGGACAACATGCGGCTCGGGGGCCATTTGTGGCCCCAACTGCAATTTAAGGATGATACAAATTAAAGTAAATTTCTGTATAAAATTCAGACGTTTTGGGAATAATTTCAGAAAATTTCTAGGAAAAACAAGGGCATTTATTTGCTGGGGGAAAAAAATCTAATTTTTAGAAGAAAAAAAGTAAAAAAAAAAAAAGAAAAAGAAAAAAAAAAGTACTTTTTACAAAAAAAATACATCAAACATTTTCTAAAATTATCCAAGCTTTCTAAAAATATATTCTGAAATTTTACTTAAATTTTGGGGTTTTTGACTATTGTAAAAAATAAGCAAAACATTTCTTCAAAAACAAGGAAGAAATATTGATAGAAAAAGAACAACCCCAAACCCAAATCGTTGGGTTTGGAGATGGTGAGCACGGCGTCCACCACAGCCTGAGGACAGTTTGTAGCAAACTTAAATTTTCTACAAAAACAAATAAGGAAATTTCTGAATTTAAAATGTTGATTATTTTTTGTTGTTTTCTGGGAAAAAATTTAAGATTAATTACAAAATTTCTAAGTTTTTGGCAGAAATATAATCAATTTTTCTATCTACAATTACCCTAATCTACAATAAATATTGCTCCAATTTATTTGATTGATTTTGGGGTTTTTTGGTCAGTGTTGCAAAAGTTTTGGACACTAAGTGGATAAACATCAACAGCCTGCAGCCCAACATCGTCACCATCATGTAGCGATTTAACAGCATTAAAACTCGTCTACCTTCTGGTTGATGACGATGAAGCCTTTGTCGTCGCTGGGACAGACTTTCTTCTTCAGGGCGATGATCTTCTGCACGCGCTCCTCGATGAACTTCCTCTCTGCGGCCACCAGCTTCTCCCGCTCCCCGGCGCTCTTGTAGAAGAAGCCGGAGTTGACCTCCGTCTTTTCGTACTCCAGAGAGACGTTGCAGGTCAGAACGTAGGCGTCCTCCACCCTCTTCTTCATGTCCGGATGTCTGGCGCCGTGATCCAGAACCAGACCTTTGATCAGTCTGGAGTAAAACAGGGCTGGTTTTTAAGTTTCTCAGAGAGAATAATAATAAAAAAAGTTTATTTTCTGTTAAAACTGACTGTGTGTCGCTCTCAGTCTTGTGCTTCATCTCCATGATTTCCACCATGTACAGGTCGATGGGTTCGTTGGGTTTGGAGATGGTGAGCACGGCGTCCACCACAGCCTGAGGACAGAAAACCTGGATCAGCATTTCTTAAAATATTTAACTTAATTTTAATGTTTGATCACGAGAATAAACAGTTTGTAGCAAACTTAAAGCTGGAGATTAACATTTTCATTTTGATCGCAGTCCGACATCTTTTCTAATCGTAACATTTTGTGGAAAACACAACACTCTTCTATGTAGAAACAGTGACAAAGTGAAGACTCAAAGTTCGCCATTTACACAATCAGTGAAATATAAAAACATAAAATGAGGAGGAAAAAGCTGCATTAAGACTTGAATGTGTGCAAATCGCTGCAGCTTGAGTTAAGAATTATTTTAGATTTTTCTGTCAATTTTATCGCCTTTTTTTTGGATTTGGATGTTTATTTTTCTATCATAGCAACCATCACAAAGGACTCCGGATTCATATTTCAACATATATTTGCTTTCACACACATTAGGACACCTGGAAGGCCCTTTAACTGCTCTAGATGCACAACATAATTGTGAATAAGTGGCTGAAACGTAAAAGCTCAAATAGCAATATGAGAAAATTAGGAAAAATAACGATAGTCAGAAAAATCTATGTTGTTATTACATAATTTCTTCTTCCTGCACTAGTTAAGCAGCAGATTCTCATCTGAAGCAGGAGACAATTTATATTTCATCAATACTGTTTAACCAGCTCAACACCAGAAGGATTTACATTTTAATAGTTTCTCGGATTTCCAACATAGACAGAAAGAAAATCCCCAGGTTTTTTAGATTAAACTGGTTCAGTGAAGCACACAGAGGTCAATCTAAACGCCTCACCTCAGTAAGCAGGTCCGCCAGCTCTGTGTGGACCTTGGTCCTCAGAGAAGTCCGGGCAACATTGACGAGCGTTTCTCTGTCCATTTCCCGAGTCACTTTCACTTCCTCTAGAACAGCCAGGGCTTTCTCTTTGGCCGCCTCGAAGCCTTCTGCGATTATTCTTGGATGAAGGCCCTGCAGAACCAAACCGGAAACGAGTTCATTTAAAACCTGACAACACTTAGGAAGGTTTAGAGAACGTAGATCCTGTGGAGCGTGACTCATGTACGAAAAAGCTGCTAGCCAGCAACAACTAGCATCGGTTTTAGCTGTTAAGTCATCAATGTAAACGCACCAACATATAAAACACGCCTGATATATAAAACAAAAAGGGACGCCGTGCTTTGACACCAATTGTCAACACTATGACAACTAGATAACAAGGCCAGGAAAAACTTTTAAGAAAAAAGAAGAGGAGAAGAAAGCAGTTCAGTTTTGCTGGCTTGACTTTGAAAACCTTAACATGTAGATGGGATGAGGAATTCGGTGGGTTTCGGTTCAGTTACAAAATTAAAAAAAGGCGACCTAAACACAGATTCTAACAGATCGTACAGCAGGTGTTTAAATTAGCTAATCAACCACCGCAGTGTTAGCTTAGCCAGTAGCATCAGTAGCTACTTATTAATAATCGGAAAATAAACATGAAGTCTAAAAACAGATGCACAATGTTCTGTTTGTTTTGGTAAATCCTTAAATATAAAGTGTTGTTGTCACTCACTGGCGATGAGTCTGTGTGTAGCGTAGCTGAGACAGAGCGAGAATAAAAAGTGGTTTTGAGTTGTTCAACAGTTTTTCTGTTATTTTTACCTTAGCTGTGATGTACTGCACTAAGTTAATAATACCAACATCTACAGGTTTTATTTCGTTAACTGAATTGTTCTACCGTAGCAGAGCAACTACAGATGGCATGTAAAATAATAATCTTTTCCCCACCCGCGTTGTGAACATATTTCTGGACTTAAACAGTAACATGCAGGGGGTCCATATGTTGAACCTGGACATCGTCTCCTCGTCCATCGAACTCTTACCTCTGAGACGTAGAGGTCAGCCTGCTTCAGCAGCTCACCGATGATGAGGACGTTGGAGGTGGTGCCGTCCCCTGTGATGTCATCCTGCGCCGTGGCTACTTTAGCAATTAGTGATGCTGTTGGGTGTTGAATTTGCTTGAAACAAAAAAAGTGAAACTCATTTAGTTTATAAACACCAAATAAATCTTAATTCTTTTGACTCCAGCTAACATTGACATAATATCTACTAAAAGTCTTGCAAATTAGACTTTACAATTCTAAATAGTTACAGAGGTAAAGGTTATTCTGATTCGCTGAATACATGCAGGAGAGAAGGAGGCTCTCCTGATGCAGAGGTACAAATCAGAGTTACTGTAGCACAGACACAGGAGACCAGGGAGAGCCACAGTAGCATCCCTGGGTGTTCGCTGTGCGCATTATTTATCTAATTAACCTTCAGGTTTTTCTTAAAGTGCTTCGTATTTATTTAGAAATAGGACTTGTATTAAGAAGTTAACCAAAAACGACAGCTGCAGCATAGCTTGATCATCCCTACTGAGAGCTAAAAGTCAATAACTTGATAACATTTGTTTCTTAAAGATGTGAAACTTTATATTGTTGCATTTTAATGAGTAGTTTTACAACATTAATTTGATCCTGTAAACTATATGTACTGAATTTGAATTGTTTAACGTATTGCATCAATTTGAGAAGGACGCAGGAGCAGAACAGGAGCGGTCCACTAGTTCTACGAAATAGTTTATACTAAGAGTAGCTATATTAATACACATGAAATTTAAATTTTGACACTTAATGTTTACTGGTTTTATCAATTGTTAACTTTGTGTTTTTATGATGTAAAGCAGTTTGAACTGCCTCGTTGCTGAAATGAGCAATACAAATAAACTTGATTGATCAACACCCAATGGATGACGGTTTAGACATGAAGAATAAAAAGCATCTACTTCCTTACCATCTCGTGTAGAAGGACATTTCCATCTTTGGTCAGCTTTATGTCTCCTGCACCAGAAACCAGCCTGCAAGTAGCAAAACAAATATTTAATATGACAGACGGTGAATACTATTTTTAAAAACAGACTTTGTTTTATGCAGTCGTGTCTAAAATAAATTTTTAAGAAAAAAAACCTGCAGTCGAGTCAATAACGGAAATCACAATTATATGGTGGATTTTTAAAAATTTGTAATTAAAGAACAAAGTGCTAAATTTAATTTAATGGCCCTCGTATGAACACCAGTAAACTTTATAACAACCTATTTAAGCTGCTAGCCCCAGCTTGGAGAGCTAACCGGCTGATGCTAACACGCTAACATTAGCTTAGCGGTGTCAGCGCGGATAATGACTGGGCATGGCAACGTGCACTAGGAAATCCGTTACCCGGATACATAAGTGAGGCCTTGGTTAAAATAACGTAAATGTGGTTTGTTACTTTTTATAGAAGTGAGTAGAGGCTTTCAGTAGACCCATTAATTTGAGTAGAAAGGAAACAAACTAATGTCTAAGCAGTTTACCGGTAGCTAACAAATATTAGCTAGTTAGCTACCGCACAAAGAGCCCCGGAGGCACTCACATTTTCATGGTTCCCTTCGGTCCCAAATTGCTCCTCAGCACGTCCTGAAGCCCCCGGGCGGCACTGATGTTAACCGCCAGGGCAGCCTGCGCTCTGGCCACCTCGGCTTTAGGGTTCAACGCTTTAACAGCCATGGTGAGGCAGTACAGCTAGCGAGTAAAGTTAAAAAGTCTCGCCGGCAGGGAGTTAGCACTGCTCGGGCTCGGATAGCTACAGAAAGGAGGGTCTGCTTCCAGAAAGCTCCAACACGTGTTGCTGTGCTGCCTTCACGTTCCGACGGCAGGATAGGACATTCGAATTCTGGTTAAGTTTCATATGGCTAAATATTCATAGTAATCCGTGAAAAATGATTTACACCCCATCAACTTTGACATTTCTTCCAAAATCTTAAAACTATTTTTTGATTTTTTTGTATATGTATGTTATAGACCAACGTAAAGGATACGTGTTTTCTGAACAAAGAAGTAGCTTTTAACTTTTTTTAGTAGAAATAAATATTATTTTGGTCAAATTTATCTTGATCAAAATTCAATTCGTGGTGTATATTGTTAACGGAACTTTAATTAACTGAATCCTAATTTCCAATTATACTATATATTGAGATTTCCAACCTTCTTTAAACTCACCTCAAGTCACACCCAAGGAGTCTGCTGATTGGTTAAACACTGGCACATTTGACCTTTAGGAGCAATCCTACAGAAGAATAAAAATAAAAATAAAAATTCTGACTTTAAAGTCAGAATTTTTATTTTTATTTTTTTCGGTGGCCCTAATCCTCTTCCGTACAATCCGCATCAAGAACATTAAAAATATACCAGTCAGATTTTATGTGCTGATGTGTCGAAAAAATAAACAGGAGAGGAAAAAAAGTCTTCTATTAATCAGAAATTTAATTCAATATGTACAACTAATCTTCTTAAATCACTGCATTTTATATTTTCCGCTTTGAGGCACCACAGTGATTTTAAAGACCAAAGTTGTTTACAGACACAGCTTATTTAATAGACCCCCAAACAACAACATGGTGGCATTGCTTAAAAATTAATCTCAGTTAGAGCACACAGTCACCCTGATGATATTAAACTGTTGTATAGGTATAAACCCAAACCAGTCAGTGTACAATAGCTTCTTCTGCAAAAAGTCATTGGCTCTGCTCAAGTAGAACACATTTAAATAACCATTCACTGTAGCCAGGAGTGTCGATGCTGAAGAACCTGGAAGTGCAATCAGTTAGGAAAAGGAGAAAAGAAAAGTAGTTTTTTTTGGCGCCATCTGGAACAATCTTCATATATTTTTAGCATCATGAATACTTTAATAATTCTGACCCAAATCTTTTCACAACCTGTCAGAGGCTTTGTAAACATAACACTTTTGCTAAGAAAAGGGATAATCTGCAGAACCCCATTTCTCTTATTGAAATGACTACCACATGTAAAATTTTAGGCTAAATATTTTGAGTTTTCCATAAAGCTAACAAATCCTCTTATAATTTAACTTTCATCTTGTCTTTCATGATAAACTCCAGATCTGTAACACTCTAACAACCCATTAATTAACTAGTAACATTCTGGAGATAATCGTTTTGACCCAACATTCTTAAAAACAACAACAAAAAAGTAGAGAGATTAAAGAAACAGAAAAAACAAGGAAAATCATAACTAGGTTGTGTTGAATTTCCTGGCAGTGTACATTCTGATGGTTGGTTGCACTTCATGGGTCTGAGTGGTTGTAGCACTGACTGCTTCAGTCTGCGGTTACTTCAGGGGCGAAGTCTTCATGGGAATCATTATTCTGGACTCCATGTGCTGAATAAGAGGGACTGTAAGGAGAAAAAAAGATTTAGATTTCATTTGGCTAATAAATCAATAACCTATTCTTGATCCACAATATACAGATATATGACTTTCTCAAACTGTGGTCCGTGGGCGCCCTCTAGCGCTCCGTGAGGTACCGCATGTAAACAACCGTTTATTTTCTGTTACGTTAGCTCAAAGTGCGACGCTACAGTTAGCTTACCAAAGGATTGTGTTTATAAAATAATAATCGATACATGGCTTAAAACCAGTCACTAAAAATAAAACCTTAAGTTAGCGGTGGAAAATTTCTCAAGGTGAGTTGCAGTTGAACGTTAACTTGATTTTTTTTTTTTTACATTATTACGATACATAATATCACGCCACCGGCATACAGATCTCGGTCTGCTGCTGTTCTGAATGCGATATGGCGTTCACCAACTACAACACCTAAAATAACACTATGTTGGGGAATCTGTTGGCTGAAAGAAAATGTTTGTTTTGCCAACACTACTCAAGTCTGTTTTTCCTTTTATTACACATCTAAATTTACAAATAGTCCTAAAATGTTTTTAGTACAGAAAACGTTTTGATTTCCACGTGTTTTCTATCATTGGAAAGCTTAGAATCCACACTTTCAGAATCTGTAAATAACTCAAAACGCCTGGAATTGATGTGTTCATGGCTCTATTGTGGCCAGTTACTTTTACAAAACAGTGCCATCTTTCACATTCAGACTATTTATTTTATTTCGAACAAAGATGAGTTAAGAGACTACTATTTCAATTTCAAGTTGTATACATTATGATGTTTTGTTATTCCGGTGGCAATTTGTAGTTGGGTGGTTTATGATTGTTAAAAAGGGGAACCGGTAAGTGGCCCTGGCATAAAAAAAGTTTAGAAACACTGATCTATAAGGTTGCTGGCTTTATTTAGTCTGTCTCAAAAGACATGTAATTACAGAAAATAATATAATTTCAATTTAATCACAACATTAATAATACTTAGAATAACGTTTGGACACCAATTCAAGCTTACCTGTGTAATAAACGACCTCATCCCAACCCTCCCGGTGCCAAGCTGCATTTCTAATTTTATCTCTGGTCTCAAGATCTTTGTAAGCTAGTTGATAAAAAACAAAACAAAAACATATTTATTAATTTGCTGAGTATTTAAATCAACTCACAGCTTCAAGCTTAAGTTATTCTGATAAAACATTCACAAAGTTTAAAACTGAAGTTCTCAATTATATAACACAATTGTGTTTATTCCTTAAAATCACAGGTGAAAAGAAACTGATTAGTAACCATATTTATAATAGCAGGAAAATCTCCTCACCCCATAAGTGATGAACTTGGTAAAGACTTCCGATCTGTGAGAAAAAGCCTCCCACGGCCTCCTGGTTCTGCTGGCGAATCTCAATCGCTCGAGCCCTGCAGAGCATCAAAAAACGTAAACGCAGCGCCGTGCAACTCAGTACTGTCAACTAAATATTTGCAGTTTGAGGATTAAGTCATTGTAATATTTTTGCTTGATTTTCACTGCAAAACAAATGCCTCTCAATGATCAAATTATAACCACTCACTAAAAAAGGAAAGATTTATTATATCTAATATAGAGATGGGCCGATATCAATATCCAATGTTAATATTTCTGATATATAATTGATATTTACCGATATTATATATATACTTCACTACAGTTTCAACACCCTTGGAAAAAAAACAACCAGAAATAGATACAAATAACTATCGGTTATTAATAGGACCAATACCAATATGTTAAAAAATTACTAACATCGGCCGATATCGATGTTGGTGCCAATATGTTGTGCATCCCTAATCAAATGTTTTGCAAATAATCAAAATAACTCAAAAATTCTCCAAAAAAGGATCAAGTTAAAAATATATTCAAAATTAATACCCGCCTCTCCTAATGTTTCTGAAGCATTTTGTTTGTTACTTACTATTTGTGCAGTAAAACATTAACAAAGAGGTTTTCTTACCAGTAATTTCCCCACTCGATCATTGTCCCCGGCTGGCATTACAGCATGAAAATGGACAGCATTTATTTAGGTTTTCACTCTGGTTGATAACGACCTTTAAAGCTGAACGAAGGTGAAAACGGAGTCTTACTCTGAGCTGGTATGACCGGAGTTCGTAGATGTTTGGTCCTGGACGAGGGACGGGTTCGTTCCAGAAGCTGAACTCCAGCAGCAGCTGATTCCTACGAGACAGCAGCATCTTTCCCCTCTCATCCCTGTAGTTCATAAACCCCTACAGCCAGGACAAACAAAGACAAAACCGTCACTCAGTAAACCCCCAGCTCAGCATCTGAAATTATCAAAACAGAGTCGACTGACTGCTGATTTTTAGGCAAGAGCAGCAAGGCAGGTGTGATAAGAGGAAACTGTGAAATAATTGAGTTGCATTCATTATTTAAAATCATTAATAATCTATTTTAGAAAATGTGTGGATAATTTATTTAAAATTAGTTCAGAAATAAAAAAAAAAATCTAACGTTTTAATAAAAAAAAAAAAACAGCAACAGTAATTATATTACAATTCAACAGAAATCACAAATAAATTATATTCCTAAATGTTCCTATTAGGGGTGCACCTGTCGCAGTTTTCTGGTTGATTACCGACCTCTAAAAAGCTTCATGGATCAATTCTGATTTTGGCTGACTTTTGGCTGAAATATTGATTACTCTCAAAATTTCTGAGTTCTTTGGCAGAAATTTAAATTTACTACATTTTTGTTTTTCTACAGTGGCCCTAATACGCTGTAGTAGATTTTCCACGTTTGCTGTATTAAAAGAAAAGCATCTCGTTTTCAGTTTCTTTTGGGTTCAATTTAATAAACTAATTTTCAGTGATAAGTAGTGGTGCACCGATTGCAGTTTTCTGTCCGATCGCCGATTACCAATCTTTAAAAAGCCTGATCTGCCGATTCAGATTTTGGCTGATTCTGATTCTTTTGGTTTGATATGATGCGAAATATAGCAAGAAAGTTGAAAAGTTGGCAACAGTGATTATTGTTAATTGCAAACGTGTCGATGTGACCCGTTAAATAAACCTCTAACACAGCAGAGCAGAAGAAGACGGGTTCATTTTTAGACCCGATCACCAAACTCCCAAAATGAAGGACATCATGGCTGACTTATGGGTGCACCCCTAGTTCTTATATTAAAGGTCTTCATCAGTGCATACCTATGTTTCTATTTTTGGAGAGCAACCACAAACAACATGAATACCACAGAAACTGACTCTATACTATACTTACCAAACATTCAGCATATGGCTGATTCTCTAACTCTGTAAATATCCTTTGTATTTAGCTAAACTGGAAGCAGCTGGAGAGCCACAGAGACACTAAAACCTGGTCTGCGGCTGTTTTGATGGCCTTTAGGTCAGCAGTGTACAGAGAGCTGAACTAATCCCTGTTACCTTATTCTGCCTGAGTTTGTTCATGACTTCGGTGAGAGCCGGGTATCCTCCCCGATATCTCCAAAGGTGAACTAGAATAGAAGGAGCAGAAGTGCCAGAAATAATGCAGCTCTGGAAAATGTTTTCCTCCGGGCCAAACTGCAGTCAGTTCTAGTTGCACCTCATTGACATAGAAACTTAAAAATAAAGCTGTAAAATCACCAGCTTCAGATTTAAAACAACCACAATGCAGATAAATGCTAAGCATAAAAACCCCCAAAGATTGTTGCTGTTTCTCTTTATTTTTAATTTTCACATGTGGTTCCTGTTTAACTTCTGTATCCTTTCCACTTCTGTTCGCATTGCAGAGTCAGATTATAGTTCAGAAGGAACAAAATATAATGACAGGACAAAATGGACAACAGCCAGGAAAACAGCAAGACAGACATGGCTGGTTGTTGACTAAAATAGGAGCTGTGACTCTGCTGGTTTGTGTCAGAGGAGAGAAACTCCTTGACTATCAAAAGTATTTACACGTGTTGAACTTATTCCTTTTGTCACATTACAAACAACACTTTCCCACTCTTTTCCCCCCCAAGCGTTCGATGCGTCCAAAGCTGGAGTTGGAAAATTTGAACTTTCACGGAACGTAAACCAGATGCTGCAGCCTCTTACCTGCCTGATCCTGCTCTCCGTACCAGGTGTTCCAGGTGCCCACCAGCTCACAGGGGTATTCTGGGTCAGCATGGATGGAGGGTAATACTTCTTCACTGGGGACAAAAACACACAGAAATGTGCAGGAATGTACTAAACCTGAGATTAACAGAGAGAGATTAAATTAACTTTTCTTACCAAAGTTCATTGTAAGCATCAAGGCACTCTGGTTTAACGTTATGAACTGTTGAGGGGAAAAAAAATAAAATGATTAGTGGACAAACAGTAAAAATGACAACATGAAAACTTTACATTCATGAAATTACTGTAGAGGAAATAATGCCATAATACATACATTGTATTTTGTAGAGATTGTTGTCTTCTTTCTTGGATAGTAGATGAGAGTGGGCATCTTTTCTGGGGTCAACTTTTCTCACAAAAAGAGATTTAAGTCCCGAGAAACCCCTGCACAGAAAAAATAAATAAATAAAATTAAGCATTTTTCTGATGCACTGTATTAAAATCAGCTCAACAACCAAAAAGCTCTTATGCTGAATCCTATCAGACCCTTGAAAGTCATAAATAGACTTGCTGTTTTTATCCTCTAATTACTTCAAAGGAAGTATCCAACTAATTTTAACAATACAGATTAAGACTATGTATTTCAATGAGTTAAAATTATATGCTGTGCAAGTTTCACTATTATCAGCCAAGAATTGATAAAAATTCTACTTTAAAAAAATATTTACACCTTTTGGACTTTTTTACATTTTTGTCATGCAACAATCACAAACATTTAGAATTTCGTTTACTTTTAAATGTCAGATTAAACCACTATGTTATGAAAAAGTATGCAAGGTTTTATTATTTGCTGATGATGGATGGATGATAGCTCAACATGATCTGACATCTCGATATTTAAAACAAAATAAAGTGACATGACAAACTGGCAAGGTGAAAAAGCCTAATTTTACGCATATTTTAAACCACTCCGCTGACAGTTTAAAACTTTGTTCCCGCAGCAATTGTTAGTCACTGTAATGAGTTTTATTAGAAAACGTATGTACGTGGATTTTAAGTCCTAAATTAAATATAAATACCACCATTGTACTAATATTCTTCGATAATGTTATTCCTTCAAAGACAATCAAGATTTAGATTATTGTAAATATTAATGAACAAATCAACTAGAAATTCATTTTTTAAGATAGGAAAGCAATGTAAAGCTGTGCACTCTCGCTGTTTTGACCTTGAAGTTAAATCACTTTGGGAGTGACAGCCACACTTCTAACTTTCTTTTGTGTTATCAGCTATAAAATACAGCTCCATGATCGCAGATGTAATTACAAACGGCACCATGTTACGAACTTTTAACTTTTCAACGGGGTCATAATTAGCAGAAAGTTAGCAAGTTGCTAAGCGGCTAATGCTAGCTACATTGCGTAGGCACCAACGTCCCTACGTTAGCTTAGCCACCTAGCATCCCAGAGTTTGTCATTAGTGTAAAGTTTTCCTAAAACCGAGCTAACTTTTTGAATAAACCTCTCTGAATCAGCAGGTAGCATCTGCCCAACCCTGACCTAGCGGCGATGGCTGCCGGGACGTTCGCTTGAAGTCCGGCTCTCCTCCAGTGAAGGCCGGTGGCCACTCTTTGAAGGACTCTGCTCGCCATGTTTCCCTGAAGGCAGTTAGAGTCGGAGGCTGGTGGAGGCGGCTGCAGCAGAGCCACAGTCCGGGCTGTTTACTGGGCAGCTGACTGGGCGACGTAACGCTGGAGAACAACGTGGAGGATGATAAATGAGCTTTACAAACACAAACACAGGAATCACATGTTCACAGCTGCTAAACAGCACAATCATGGTTGACTAATTGAAAGTTTTAGCATATGCGCTTTTCTATTGACTTTTATGCTTTGATCTATTTTTCATTTGATTTTTGTTTCATGTCCAAAACATTCATCTGAAAATCTTCCGTATAAAAACGTTTCAAAAACTTGCTTAGTAATTTTGGTCTAGTCTCTTTTGCAAATATCTTAGTTACTGACCTATATGTAATTTTCCAGCAAGAAATAGCTTGTTTTAAGTAAATAATTAATATTGATGGAAAAAGTACTTGTTCCATTGGCAATTATTTCACCACTACATGGGAAAAATGTGTTATAAGTGAATTTATTTGAATATGTACTTTTTATCAATATTAAGAAATAATTGACTCAAAATATGCTCCTGTTTCTTGCTGAAAAGTTACATGTAAGTTAAGTTAGCTTTGTCTTATTTCAAGTGCACTAAGATATTTGCACAAGAAACTACACTAAAAATATTTGATAAGATTTTGTTTTTGCAGTGCTGTAATATATGCATTCATATTATAGTGCATATTTTATATGAATCAGCCACACAACAGTTTTCAGTACATTACAGTAGTTCCCAAATTGGCATCTCAAAAATGTAAAAAATCTTGGGATCCTGTTGAGAAGATAACCTTAATACCAAAAATAAACATTAAAAGAGCACATCCATTTTATAGCGTAAAAGAGTTTTAAAATAGAGGGATTTCAATAAATAAAAGCCACATATTGGTCAATATATTTACTGCTAGTTGCGTTGCCACAGTACCACTTCATAACTCCTCAACAAAGAGTCACTGACATTTTCTTTTGAAAACTGGAAGTTTTGAGAGCCAGTGCATTAGAAAACATCAAAGATCTGCAACCTTTACAATCCAAAGAGGCATTTTTGCCTTTATTATTTTATTTAAAATCTTGGCACATTTATAACTTTTTAAGTACTAAAATTTAGATTTGTAATCTTTCCCAGAAACCCAGAGGACATCACAAACCATGAATGTGTTCCCATTTTCATTTCATGGCAAAATAATCCAATTTATATTCTAGAAAGTAAAATTAGAGTTAGGCTTCTGTTGAACCCATAATGTTTACATACTTATATTTTTTATTAACTCTTGAAACAAAAACATTACAGAGTGGCATGTAAGAAAACAGTTTTCTATCATGAAGTAGGAGTTTGTACAGATGGAGAATCAGCTGCAGCGGAGACAGCTGAGATGTTCAGCTCTTTGAGTTTATCCGACAGAGAAATCTTCTCTTCTAGAAGCAGGTCAGACAGAGGCTCCACAAACTCTGTCCCTGCGACACTTTTTCCCGTCAGCGGATCCACCACCCGGCCCACTTTGTAAACGATCTCAGAAAGTTCATGCTTCACATGTTTGGATCTTGCCACAGGCAGAGCCTTGATGAGGACGATATCTCCCACAGTGCACTGCTCCAAAGCATCATGGGCAAAGTAGGTTTTCCTCTTGTTGTAGTACTATAAAGGAAGCAATAAAATGCACGTAGTTAACTTCAAATGCATAATGATACACACAAATTCTATTTAGAGAAATTTATGAAGTACTATATATTTAATATGCAGATTTTAGTTGCAAAGGAGTTCAATGAAATAGCATTATTTTGCAATTAAACTTAGAAGGAAGTTATAATTAACCATCAAATACTGGCTACAGGTTGAAATACTTTAAAAAAGAAAATTCAAAATACAGAAAAATAATTTATGTACTTCAATTAAACAAAAGCTTTTAGGTGAAAACTGAAATTGGCAGGTAAGAAAACCTGATCATCCAGGTATAAATAAATACATGTTTCTGGCCAATATAACTACAATACAGATTTATGTTCACTTTACTTCCTCCAAACAGAAGTGAAATGCAGTAGAGAACATGACAAATTATAAATCCAACACTCAAGATCTAACACTATTTGTATGAAGATTTCATTAATACGTTTTAGATTTAAAGTTCTTTTATTACACAGAACACCTGTTTGGTTTTTTTTCTCACACAGGAATCATCTACAGACATTAGCTGCAGATTCACCTTCAGCAGGTAGGGGTCCAGCACCAGTCTTGTCACTCTCACTTTAGCAGTTTTCCGCATCTTGGTCCCGATTACTTTACCGATGACCCATCTGGCATGGACTACAACCTTTTTCCCTGACATCCTGCTCAGCTTTCTTGACCCCGGAAAGAAAAACAAATAAAAATTGTATAAAATAAATAAAAGACATTAGGGACGCGAAAACAGATTCAGTGACACTTTGAGTTTGAGAAGGAAACCCCTAAATATTAAATATTTACTGTCGTCCTACTGTAGAAGCTGACATAAACCTGTCACGTAATCAACAATAGCCTAAAGAGGATCCGTCTTGGCTTAACATTAGCTTTAGCATCCCAGATACGTTCATTCTTTAAGAGTCTATGGGAGAAAATCTAGACTTTGATATGATTAAGTCTGACCGAAAAGACTAAAATGTACAAAAATGAACTCACTGAAACCAGATTAAAGTATTAAGTTGGAAAGGTCAAGAATCCCTCAGTTGCAGCGAGTCTCCATGCTTCTGTCTTCTTCTTCTTTTCTAATACGGCGGATCGCAAGCAACTTTAAGGTGCATACCGCCACCTACTGTACACGAGTGTGTGCAACATTACTTTACATCTATCAAGTTCTATTTTTCAATTTTGTATTCTGAAGATAAATAATGCTTTCCTTAATCTGCAAATATCCATTATTTCCCAATATTCCTTTAAGACTCCATTCTTGACCTGTCCTTCCAACCATTCTTCTCCATTTCTCCCTTTCAGGTTCATGTTTTACAGTTCATCTATGTGTTCTACATTCTTTCTCTCCACATCCTTCACGTTTATCATTATTTTTCCACCCTATTAAATATAAAATGTCATTTAAAGAGGTATGACCTACTCTTAATCTGATCATTATTTCTTCCCTTGTTTCTCTCAGTAATATTTCTAATACGGACCTTTGTACTTTATATAGTCTTCTTCCTTTCTTATCTTCATTCCACCTTTTTTTTTGTTGCCATTTTTTCATTTCTTTAACTCTTAATAAGTTATTTCCCTTTTCCAAAATGAATTGTAATCGTTACTGCTCCCTCTAAAGCCCTTTTGATAATTTATCTGCCTTTCATTGCCTTTTACATCTTCATGTGCTGGTACCCAACAGAACCAAGTATCAATACCACCCTAATATCGGTTTACTTCTTGGTTTAATAAATTAGTTTTATGCACTACCGCCACCTGCTGGAAAGGAAGGCGACGTGCAGCAGTAAAACAGCCTATTGACGTTCTTCTGCGGTAAATTTAATCGTACCCTGAAGTACATCTTTTACGAAAAAACTGTGTATATTTAAAACTTTATTGCACTCTCCTGCTTTTAAAATATTAACATGGTAGTTTAATAATTAATTATTAGTCTGTATTACTGGTTCACCATGAGCTTCTTGAAATATCTACTTTTAGTTATACAACGGGGGAGGGGGGTGGTGGTGGCCGTTATACGACGGGGGGAGGAGGGGTGGTGGCCGTTATACGACGGGGGGAGGAGGGGTGGTGGCCGTTATACGACGGGGGAGGGGGGTGGTGGTGGCCGTTATACGACGGTGGGAGGGGTAGTGGTGGCCGTTATACGACGGTAGGTGGTGGCCGTTATACGACGGGGGGAGGGGGGTGGTGGTGGCCGTTATACGACGGTGGGAGGGGTAGTGGTGGCCGTTATACGACGGTGGGTGGTGGTGGCCGTTATACGACGGTGGGAGGGGTGGTGGTGGCCGTTATATAGGGTGACCAGATTTGGGTTTCTGAAAAGGAAACCCAAATACGGGGGGAGGGGGGTGGTGGCCAGACGTCCTCTTTTTCCCGGACATGTCCTACTTTTCAGACCTAAAAAAATGTCCGGGGGGAATTTCAAAATCGTCCGGGAATTTGGTCAACTGCCTCAAAACACATTACATAGCTTACAGTGCATTGTGATTTCATTGCCAATACGTTCCACTCCAGGTTTCTTTGTATGGCAAAGAAATCGGTAGCACGTGTCCGCCGTGCTACTGTCTTTGCTAATGCTAACGTTTAGCCAAAACGTTAGCATGTTGGCTAATTTTAGCTCATACGCTCATTTTAACACGCTGAATCGCGCAAGTCCGTGTCAGTCCACGTTCTCGTGATTCTCCTCATGCCGTCGATCACGCTGCAGCTTTCTATGGCGTCGACGCTAACTTTCAGCGTCAGAACGCCGGGTCCAGACCGACAGGCGCACTTTGGCAGGCCCCATTTAAATTTCTTCCGAAATTTTATAGTATTACTTGTTATTAACTTGGTGTTAGAGATGAGCATTTTTTGTTAGGGAACGAACTGCCACGAAGTATAAATCAGATTTTTACTTTTGTGTTTAATGTCTGTTCTGTTTCTTACCACCTTTTCTTTTTCTTTTCTTTTTTACCATTAAGGGCAAAAAAAAGAGAGAAAAAAAGATCACTTTTCTGCAAAATACACCAACTGCAGAATTCTTAGATAGTGTAAGATTAGTATTATTTCAAAAGAGCAAAGGAAATTTTATGTTTTTTGAACAATAACAATATTTGTTGTTAATCTGTTGCTAAGAGATGAGCACGTTTTCTTGTAACCAAGTGTCACGAAGTAAACATCTCATTTTTACTTTTGCAAAATTGGCCAACTGTAAATTTGTTGTATCAAAGCAGATAAACAGTATTTCAAAAGAGCATATGTTTTATAAACAATAATATTGTTATTAATTTGGTGATAAGAGATTAGCTTTTTTTCTGTTAATGAACTGCCACTGAGTATAAATCAGATTTTTACTTTTGTGTTCAATGTGTTTTATGATACATTTACCAACAAAGGCAAAAACTGCCCAAAAAAACTTTCCCTTTTCTGGAAAATTCATTTCTTTTTGCATGGAGTTTGCATGTTCTCCCTGTGCATGGTGGGTTCTCTCCGGGTTCTCCGGCTTCCTCCCACAGTCCAAAAACATGACTGTCAGGTTAATTGGTCTCTCTAAATTCTCCCTAGGTGTGAGTGTGTGTGTGACTGGTTGTGTGTCCTGTCTGTCTCTGTGTTGCCCTGCGACAGACTGGCGACCTGCCCAGGGTGACCCCGCTTCTCGCCCGTAACGTTAGCTGGAGAGGAACCAGCAACCCTCCCGACCCCATTAGGGACAAGGATGAACAGAAAATGGATGGATGTTTTGTTAAAAAAAAAAAAAGTCCTCTTCTACCTGTATATCTTTTTTGTATATACTTGTATATACAAGTATATGCGCTGCATATTCTTTCCATATATATCTTTTCACCTCTTTCTTTTCTATTTGTCTTCCTCTCCCCAATAAACTTAAATCAACTTCAGCTTTTCCACTTAACCAAGGTGGAGTAACAGAAATACTCACCACTGGACTAACAATAATTATTTTTTCCTACCTCATTTATTTCAGTATTAATAATCCATCCAGAACTGTTAGTTTTATTCTTTTGAACTTTTTCTTGATAAGGTTGTAACATGGCATTTGGAGGATAACTTTCCTTAACTCCTTTAATATTTGGCCAATAATTTCTGGCTAGTTGTTTTTTTCTGAGCTCCAGCGGCCACCTGAGCTTTTTACAGTGTGGTTCTGGTGGGTCGCCGACATATATTAGCATCCATTCAGTTTAACACATTGGTCCATACAACGTACCCCTTCCTGTGGTTATCCTACCTCCGGTTTTTAGTGTTCCATTTTTTATCCCTTTTTTTTTTTTCCCTTTGTCCGCCCCAGACTCTCTTACAGGAACAGGGAGAAAAAAGAATGAACAAACTGGCACCACGTCATAATAACGTTCCCGAACTGTAAAACAGTCTACATCGAACAGAGTAGCTAAAGAACAGTGGGCGTCTCCTCATTTTCATCGTTTTCAGATCTGGAGTCCATGTAAGTTGGCCACGGGGTCCAGGATCTTTCAAATCTGTCTTGCTCCAGTTTCAGTGCAAATGTCAGTTCCTCCATCTTGTGAATGTCTTGGATGATGTTTATCCAGTCTTGCAGTGTGGGTGTTTTATCAGTCATCCATTTTCGAGCGATTGCTTTTTTACTGGCAGTAAGCATTATATTGAACACGTGAGTTTTATAGAATCCCTTTACACAGTTTGGTCGTCTGACCAAGAACATCGTCTCAAAGTTCAGAACAAGATTAACCCCAATAACGATTTCTACACTTTGTTTTTATTAGGTTTTCTTCTGGTTTTTGAACTGAACAGCTGAAGATTTTTCTCTCCGATCCCCAGAAGTTAAAAGATCCAGGGTGGCACCCAGTACCGCAGCGTTCCCGACTGGTACATGTTGATCAATGTTCTCCCAACTCTTTTTAATATGCTTGTCGATTGTGACTCTCCTGGGGTTTCTGTTTCGCTTTCCTCCTTAGGGTTTTGTGCCACCCTGGATCTTAATCTGTCATGTTTTAACTTCAGACCTACAATTTCTTTATTCAATTCATCATTCTCTGCTTGGAGCCAGGCCACGTTTTCTTTTCGCTTTTAATCTATTTTCACAATCCTTTCGCCTTTCCCGCTCCGTTTCCTCTAGTTCCACATTTTTTCTTGAAATTACATAAAAGTCTCGTTCCAGATCAAAAATGGTTTCTTTTGCTTCATCAAGCTCCTTAATTAACGTTCCAACCTGACTTTTGCTAAATTTATTTGCGTCGATTAGTATTTCATTTTCAGCCTGAAAGCTTCTGGCGTTTTTATTGGTGCAGCTGTTCAGTCTTTCAATTTTCCTCCTCAATTTTTCAACTGTCTTTTGAAGCTCCTCCTTCTCCAGCTTCCCACACCTGGTTTCCAAAACGCTTATTCTTACTAACAAATCCTGTCTTTCCATGTTCTCTATCTTCTCTATCTTCACTAGGTTCGCTGTTCGCTGCTAGAAACTGCAAATGAATTTCTCTGTGGAATCTGAGAATACAAAGACAGTCGCCTGTGATGTCACAGACGGGTTGAGTGACATCACTGTGACATCAAAGCCACAAGAAGTCTGTTGGGTGTGGAGGGAACCGGAGGGAATATGTTTTTTTAAAACTTCATTCTGTATAACAACAGAGTTGTGCCTCATTTGTTCTGCCTCAAGTAAAAACAAATACAGATAAATTTATTCAAGATAAAGAAAAAGCTCAGGAGCTTTGGTTCCAACTGTACATTCAAACAACACAGATTTAAATTGTTTTAATAGCTTTTTTTTGTTTTTGATAGTCGGGATATAAAATGACAGGCGCACTTTGGCAGGCCCCATTTAAATTTCTTCTGAAATTTTCTAGTTTTTAAATAGTCTTGAGTCAAAACAATTTGTATGTCAAAACTTTTACTTCTCTTGACTTAAATTTGTCAGATATCTGAGTTATTGTATATAGTTTTAAGTTTGGAAGTATGAATATATATGTACAAGTCTGTCTCTTTTCCAAGAACCCAGGAATTTAAATTAAATCTCATACCTTTTCTTGCTAATTAGCAAATTCCAAAAGTTAATTAAACGACTCCTCACAAAACCCAGCTAACTAAAGAGTGCAATGTCAAAAACAAAACAAAACTCTTTTGCTTGCTTTCTGGTTAGAAAATCTGTCGCCTTTCCAGAAGATGGCAGCAGAGAAATATCACTTCTCTAAACTTAATTGAAAGTTTTAAAGCCTTTTTTATAGAAACAAATGCAATTTTCCTCAAAATTAAATTTTTAATAGTTATCTACTAGTTACTGGTGTCAATAACTAACCTTAAAAGGAGGAAATATACATAAAATTATTAAAATGTTCATTAGTTTTATGGATACAGAAAAAACATCTACTATATGTAATCTTAAAGTCCCACAGAGCAAACCTGCTAGTGAGTTATCTAATAAAATGTGGTGACATTAAATCTGAGGGAATTGTTGCTGTTGCTCATTTCCTCCATGCTTTTGAAAACAGGACACATCTGTTTGATCCAACTTCACAGATGAGTGGTTGTCATTAATCTTGCTATGGCGAGCTAGCACAGTGTTTAATTCTGATAAATCTACTTCCTAATCCCTCACAAGTACAATGTAACCTGTGTTAGATGAACCAAACAAGAATAAATCACAATGCAGGAAACATTTCAGCTCTGACGTTTCATTTCAGTGAAATGAAACGTCAGTTGGAGTTAAATGACACCAAGAAAACATTTTCACAATTACAACACAACCCTTGTCATAATTTAAGAAGCAAAACATTTGTCTTTTTCAGGGTTTTTAATTTAATGTGGTGCACACTAACCTCAGCGACTCATCACTCAGTCCAGCTGGAGTAAAGCAGAAATGAGGTGAACAAAGTGGGAATTTGACCTGATAATGGTGCCGAATAAATAAACGTCAGGAAGATCACGGACTTCAGGCTGTGAAAACATGAAGTTCTTCCTGTAGTCGTAAATATGTCAGAGTGAACCAGTGATCCAGACAGACTGGGATCCTTTTAGCTAACAGCATCAGTAAGGAATCCACTTACCTTCTGGAGGAAATGCTCCCTGCAGCATGATGCTGCCACCACCATGGCTGTGTGTTTTGGCTTAAGCTACATATAACTTTCATTAAAAAAATGTATATTTTTACGTATTTGTTGAGATTGTCACCACTGTTTATATATGTCAACATTATGTTGTGCTATTTTAAATGATTATCACTTACATTTTTTAGAGGTACTTTTTAGAAGCCCATCTAGGGTCAAGTGCTGCGAATTAGCTGTTGCTGTTGCACTATGACGCAAACATGGCACTGCTGTTTTGTTCAGTTTGTCTGTCGATGTGTGTCTCTCCCTATCAAATAAGATTAAATTAAAATAAAGAAATGTTGTGACACGATGGTTTAAATAAGAATCTGTGAAAAAGATGATCTCTTCCGCCTTTTCCCAGTGTTAACTACGAACAACCAATCAGAGCCAAGAGGCGGGTCTTAGTGCTGTAAATCACAATCAGCCCTCCTCTCTTTGCTATCTGCTACGCAGCAGTTCGCAAAGCCTGTTGTGAATGCTAGGCTAGTTAGCATGATCATTGACAACTGTTTTCCTGTAGCAGTCGGTTGTTTCTCCACTATTAGCACGTTGATAGGCATTGATTGTCAGCGCTAAGACCCACCTCCTGGCTCTGATTGGTTCATTTCCTAAGCAGTAGTAGCGCAGAGGAAAGGTAGAGATTAATCTTTTCACAGATTATTTGCCTCATATCAAACTGTCAAAACAGTTTTAACAAATATATATGTAAAAAAAATTTCATAAAAGTTACATACTGCAGCTTTAAGCTTACAGATTCTCCTACCTGATCTCCGTTGCTCCTCCAGAGTTACCATGGATCCATTGCTACATTTTACTGAGGCGTATTAAAGATGTGGCTGATTGGATTTTAGATTTTATTTGTAAAGATTTATTAAACAATTTATAATTGTTCTTCTGCTTTGCAATACAGCAAATACACAAAAGTCCATACAATGTAATGTTACAACATACAAAAATGTTTAAAGCTGCGGTATGTTGTCAATCACCCTTGTACAGGCGCCGCTCAGAACCTCAGTGTTTTCCTGATAACAGAGCCTGCTTTGAATGCTAGGTCAGTTAGCATGGATGATGGTGAATTATCAATTTTCCTGGAACAGTGAATATTTTCTCCACCATTAGCACATTGAGCAGCTCGTACACAAGGTTGTTTTTGACAGGGAGTGGTGCGTTTCTGCAAATGGATACCCAATATGAGTTTTATAAACTCTCAACAATACGAGTGACCTGGTTTTCTTGTGAGGTTATGGTTAGCATGGTCATCAGCCCCTGGGGAGCCGATACAACTGAGAGCTGATATAAACGTCTGAAAGGCTGACGGACCGACGCAGGCGCTCTCACACCATGATGTTAACAGCCTTGTCCCCGCACAGGAACTGGCTGTGGCTCTGCACCAAGAACAAGCAGATCAGTCTGGTCTTAATCAGAACCAGGCTGTAGTAAAGCACAGGTCTCCCGGCTCTGTTTCCCATTTAAGGCAGTGCAGCGTTGGGTTACTTCTGCCAGAATTACAGCATTGCCCAACTTTAGTTTCCTTCATACAAGAACACTGAGACAATTCACACAGCGATTTCTGTGTACAAACTGTTTTCAGCTTCTTCTGAAAAACAAGAAGAAGGTGAACTGATGCTGATGTTTGTGGGTGATGATGCGATGCGACTAAGCCTGTAGCAAAGGACAAGCAATTAAGCAATTAATCGCATGATAAACTAAAATGAGTTGATGACTAATATCTTAGAAGCACAATCTGTTTACGGAGTCTTCATAGCACATTCTGGTGAGGTTCTTACTTCTGTTTATTGTTGTTTTGTTTTATTTTGGATAATTGTTACGGCCCTGGGCTTTATGGGCTGCAGGTCTCTTGTTCTCTGTCTTTGTGCTCCTCCCCTTTACAGGTGCTGCACAGAGCACCTGTAAAACATACACTCTGCCGCTTGTATGTTTAAGTTAACTAAAATATTTGCACTGAAAACTAGACGAAAAACAATTGTCAAGATTTTATATTTTAAAAATGGTCTCAAAACAACAATATTATCGTTTATCGCAATCATTTCTGGGACAATTTATCGTCCAGAAAAGTGTGTTGTGTTGAAAAATATCCTTCTAAAGTCTCATTCCAAACTGCAGCACTATGATATAAAATTCATATCTTAATTTAAATGTATATTAGAGCAGATGGACAGATTTCATTATCAGCTCTGAATTTTGTGAAACTGCTGCTGCTGTGAAGCAACGCAGAGGCTTACATGAATGTTTTCTGTGATAACACACTGCCTGCTTAATCAGCAGGTTCTCTGTTTGCAGAACGACATGCAGGAATGATGTTGGCCTCCTTTCTCTCGTCTAACTTATTAGGCTTCAGATTTAATATATTTGGAAACAGATAAGATCATTTAGTTGGAGCGTTTGACTAAAGCCATGCTGAATTTAACCCATAAAGATAAATTTATGTGTCTCATGGAGGTTAAATCTAACTTAATCAGCATTTATTTCAGATGTAACTTAACCTGGGATTGTTTTGCAGCAAGAAAATTGATTAAATAGTTAAATTCCTCCTTCGTTGGAAAGACAATAGAGTATCGATCCGTGTTTACGTCCCTGCTGTTGATTGTAGTTTCACTTTAAATAACATTCCTGCTCATTTTTGCACAGTGTTCTTTGCTGTAAATAGTCTGTTGCTGCTCTTGGTTCACTAATACACTCTGTTGGACATTTATTTATACCTGAATATGCTATTTTCTTTTAAAAATGTTCAGTATTATTTCTCTATGTTGTAAATTGATCCTTGCTGCTGTGTTTTTGTTTACCTGTAACTCGCTGCAGGTGCACCTGAATTTCCCAGAGGTGGAACAATAAAGGATATTTCTCTTCTACTCGTCTAATTCAAACAAAAGTAGGTTTTAATATTAATTTCTGAACTTTAAAGTCTTAAAAATTATAAACTAAACTTGTCAGAGTTTAATTTCTAAGTCTGAATTTTTAGTTAGTTTTGTCTTTTCTCAAGTGGACAAAGATATTTGCGGTTTTGTTATTAAAATAGTTCCAGTTTCATCCAGAAAGCTGGTGATGAAAAGACAAATGGTTGCTCTTTACGCTCCATCTTTCCCTCTATCCGTTTGATCTCTTTATTCCTTCGTTTTACTCACTGTTGTCACATTTAAACCCCTGGATTAACATCTGCAGCTGCAGATTTGTGGTGAAGATGTTTAGCAGTCCTTCCTGACAGGTTAACTTGTCTTTTTGGCAGAGAGCTCAAAGATTTTTAGCCAAAGTAATGAGTTTTCCAAGCTTGTGGGTTTGGTTTAATCCCTCTTTTTTAGTAAAATCGTTCAGCTTTTAGCTGAATTCAGCAAACCACATGAGATCGGAGTCACTGCCAGCAGCTTTATTGGGTTTTTTCATTTCTTTTGTTGAAATGTTCGACTTTTTAAACTGATAAATCATGATGGGAAGATTTCACATTCTTCATATTTTGTTTTACAAATAATTTTGCAAGGCACGTCATAAAGTCGTTTGAGTTTAAACCAGGGGTATCCAAAGTGCGGCCCGGGGCCCATTTGTGGCCCATCGACTAATTTTGTGCGGCCCCCCGATTGTGATTCAAAAATTACACAAATTTGGCCCGTTGATGCAAATTGAGACTTTCAATTTGTAATCAGGGTAAAAAAATTTACCATAATAATTTTATTACAAAAGAAAATGTAAAGTACATTAATTATTTATGTTTTTATAACCAAGTTTTAACAAAAGGTGAAACCAAGTTTATCCAGAGACTTTTACTGAAAAGCCAACTTTGCTGCACCAAAACCAGCTTTTATTCTTCCTTAAATTGACTAAATGTAGAAAGTGTTTTGAAAGAAAGTGACTCAAATCCTGTTCTAGATATATTTATTAAATCAAGTCCAAAAGACAATGGAACAAGATGTTTTTATTTTAATACAGTAAACGCACAAAATTTACTATGGCGAATCACTGCCATTGTTTAAAAAAAGTAGTTCATTTCTGTCTAAAAACTCAGAAATTTTGAGAGTAATCACAAAAATTGTCTAGAAAAAACAAGGACATTTACTAAAAATCCAAGAAATTTTTAGATTAATCTCAGAAAAAAACATGGAAAGTTTTGAAAAAAAAATTCTAGAAAATGTTCAAGTTTTCTAAGAAAAAACCCCCTGAGATTAATCACAAAATTTCAGAGTATTTGGTGGAGATTTACTCTTTTTTTCCATCTACAATGTCCCTAATAAACAGTCATGAAAATCCCTTTCAAGTTCTGGATCTACAATAATTTATTTGATTATTTTTTGGCCTGGTGCCACTTTTGAGTTTACAATTTTGGCCCACATGGTGAAAAGTTTGGACTCCCCAGGTTTAAACCCTTAAAACAACAGACATCCAGCTGCAAGGAAAGACTCATAGATGCAGCAGGTTTCATACATTTGAGGGGAAAAAACTCTGAAAAAACCTGAAACACGGCGAAAGAAGGCAGCTGTTTATGTACTTATAGGTAAAAACCTGGACTCACTTTGGTTAATGCGCTGCAAATTAAACGTCTGCAGTCGAAGATTCAGAGCTATTCCCCTGCCCATGAGATCATCTCATCCCATCTTATGTTGACCTCTGACCTTGTAGCGCTCAGTGCTGACAGCAGATGGTCAAACTGTTGGCCGACTGCAGCAGCCTTTGAAACAGGACTCTGTGGTTTGACGCTGGTGATCTCCTTCTCAGTAACTTTGGATTAGCGCAGGCGTAAGATGTGTTTCCCGTGAGCAGAGGGGATTTTATCGTAAACACCTCGGCTATAGGATGTCAGCCCACAATGTGGTTCATTTTGACATGTAGAAACTCGTGGCTGAACACTTTGATTGGGTTCATAAAGATTTTATCACAGAAATCTGAGCCAATTGTTCGTTCTTTCATCTTTTCAACTTCTATGATTCCCAGTCAAAGCAGGATAGATAATTTTAGAGCAGCTTATCTTCAGAGCATGTCATTTTTTAATAAAATTTAAATGAGAGTGTTTTCTAATAAATAATACAGATTTAGTTATTTAATGCTGTGAAAAAGTCTGGGTTTCTTTCGTTTTTGCTTTCATGTTACAAAAATATGAAATGTTGACAATTGTTTTTTGTTTAGTTTCTAGCGCAAATGTCTTAGTTCACTTGAAATAAGAAAAGCTAAGTGGAAAAAAACTTTTCTGAAAGACATAGGATCTTAGTCAATAATTCCTTGAATGAAAATGTTCTAGATATTTTGGCAGATAAATTCACTTATAAAATGACAATTTCTAAGGTCATAAGTGAAATAATCTGCCAATGGCACCAGAACTTTTTCATCAATATCAAGGAATTATTGACTTAAATAAGCTGCTATATCTCACAGAAAAGCTACTTGTAAGTTAGTCTTGTCTTATTTCAAGTTTGCTAAGATATTTGTGCTTGAAACTAGACAAAATATACTTGGTAAGATTTTGTGTTTTTGCAGTGCAAATGGACTTTTTGCCCTTTATTTTGTAAACATTGCACAAAAAAAATTCTCATTTTCAATAGAAAGTTTATTTATTTTTAAATTTGATGACTTATAGAAATGCAGAAACTCAGTGAAATATGAGCTGAATAGTTGATCAACAAACTGAAGGTTTTGAATCTAGAACCGTGGTCTTAAGATTTTCTTATGCATTTTGTGACAGTTTGTGATGTTATCTCCCAAAGGTGCTAAAAAATATATTAAATTTTACTCCCTTCCTGTTGTCTTCTTCATGGTTCTCACCAGTAGTAACATTCGGCTGCTGATGCAAACATTTGTTTTTATTACAGTTTTGCGAAATGCATCTATTTCGATACAACTAAAAATCATCCTACAGCAAAAGCTTTCCATTAAGCAAATTTATTTTCTTAGTTTAAACTTGCGTAATTCTGTGGCTAATGGAAACGCAGCTAGTGACTCTTTCCTGTGTCTCAATAATTGGCGTCAGCTGCTTCTTGTCTCCCATTAAGATCTAACTGGATATGGCAACATTTGGAGAGGAGCGGACGTGATGACATCCAGATTTCTGGAGAAACAAGCTGATGATTACATGAACGCTCAAAACCTGCAGTTTCCTTTCATCCCCATAATCCACCTGGGTGATTATCACAGGTTTGTGCTCAACATGTCTCAGTTTTAAAGTTAGTGTCCTTCAAGACTCTCTGGGAACTCGTCATAAGTCACTGTAACCACACCAGCAAGATAACAATAACAAGATTAAATCAAGCAGTGCTGGAGGTGGTACACATGGACATCTCCCCACACAGCGGTGAGATCATGGTTTCTGTCCTGTACTCAGCTCAGACCTCTGGAAATAAAGGATCTTTTCCTCTGAAGACGTAAAGGAAATGTAAACTCTCCACTGGCGTGTCAGCTCTGCAAAAACACGTCAAAAAATTGACTAACATGGAGCAAAACTGCAACGAGGTGTGACTGGACACTCATGTTTTAATCAACACCCAACAGCTGGGTTGGATTAAACTGTTTTTCATGCATAATTCAAATGGGTTGTGGTTGCAGTAAAGTATACCAACAACAATCCAAAATTTACTCCAAGAGTGGATGAATGCCTGATAAAGCGACCCAGAGTTGGAACCAATGAGAAAGTCTTTAAGGTTCACATTATGGGAACCTAAAATGACTTAGGTTCCCATAAGTCATTTTAGGATGATCTTCGTCTTGTGAGGAAAACTGTCACTATGTTAGTGAAACAGATAAAAAGCTCCTCTGCTTTCTCCCAGTGCTAACTAGAAACAACCAATCAGAGCCGGGAGGCGGGTCTTAGCGCTGTCAATCTCTTGAGCCGCATTTAGTTGTGTCAACTATCTTCTACTCTTTAAGTCAAATAAATTTAGCGAGTTTTAGATTTTTAACCTAAATGTGCAAAAACACTAAATCTTCCATTTGGGTTTTTTGGTCAAGTTTTGTGTGTAGATTTCTTGGTTCACTTGAAATAAGAAAAAACTAACTTACAAGCACCTTTTCAGCAAGATGTAGATTTATTTAAGTAAATAATTCCTTAATAATGATGAAAATGTTCTAGTTTCTTTGGCAGATTAATTCACTTATAGCAAGACATTTTTGAAACAATCTGTCAGTGGAACAAATACTTTTTCAACAAATGCAGTTTGAAACAAGATTTTAAATTAACTTGATAATCAAACTGCATTATCAAGTTAAAATAAGTAGATATTTTAACTGATAAACTCACTAGATGAAGGCAGTCTTTTTTAATTTGGTTAAATTAAAACTCACAATTCAAGATTAAAAAAAGCTATCAGAACTTTTTAAATTGCATTTTGAAGGCAGCAGGTGGACTTGATCATTGTCAACTTACACCACCTCCTCATGTTTTACAGTGTGACGTCTAAGAAACGGCATTATTCAGTTTTAGCATTTAGGTCACAGTTTCAGCTGCCAAAATGTCTCACAGTTTAAATCAGAGCTGCTGGATTGTGTCTGATTCTATGTATGGTCACAGGAACAGCATTCACAGAAAGCAGAGCTCTCAAACTCAGAGTCTGAGTGGCAGCTCGCCCTAATTGCCTTTCCCTCCGCTGATCTCCTCTGGACTCTTTTTTTGTTTTCCCTGACCTTCGTAAACTGATAAAATTCTCCCGTTGCGTTTTGGACACGATTCAAGCGCTCAGCAGTCATGGCTCTGGCATGCGCTGGCAGCACACAGTTCAGGGTTGAAGTGAATTCATGCTGGAGGAAAAGTGAATTTTGCTGTGACATTTATCTAATCTTAAATGATTTAAGGTTAGATAAGAGTAATTATGGCATTAAGGCAGCGCTTGTCAATTCCAGTCCTCAGGCCCCCTGCTCTGCATGTTTTAGATGTACCTCTACTCCAGAGCAGCTGATTCAAATGATTGCATGACCATCAAGTGCTGCAGAAACCTGTTAATCACCCAAAGATTCAATCCAGGTGTGTGGCAGAAGGGAAACATGCAGGGCAGGAATTGAGAAACACTGCATTAAGGTATCAGTTTTATTCATTGGAATAAGTTTTTATGTCTCCTGAGTAAAAACATATTTTATCAACTTACTGAAAAATAGGCCAAATTTTCTATCTGGATTTTTAATTTTGTTTTTCATTTACAGATCTGCCTCACAGAAAGCTGCACTTTATTACTGCATAGTGAGAAGTAGTTTTCACTACGGCTAATGACAGTCAGTTTCATTTTAACTGCAGCCCCTCCCTCTAATGCAGGGGTCTCAAACTCCAGTCCTCCAGGGCCGCAATCCTGCAACTTTTAGATGTGCCTCTGCTGCAGCACACCTGAATAGAATAATTAAGGCTCTGGAGAACTGATCTACACAAGGTGGAGGTAATTAAGCCATTTCATTCCAGTGTTTTGTACCTGTGGCACATCTAAAACCTGCAGGACTGCGGCCCTCGAGGACTGGAGTTTGAGACCCCCGCTCTAATGGTACGGTACGGTTCATGCACACCAACAAGCCCAGATGTTAGCATCTTTCTTCAAATCAAGTTTTCCATTTAAAGTCTCAATTTTTCTTAAAAATTACATTATAGAGTTCTGAGAACTCAAATATTACAAAATGGTGTTAACTATTGCTTGTGTCAAACTGAAGGCCCGGGGGCCAAATCCGGCGCGCCTTGAAAGGGATTTAACCATTGTATACTTAAATAGGATTTTATCAATCCTATGGCAGCAGCTTTCAACAAAAGAAAATTAGGGCCTCAGAAAAAGAAAATTCTCAAATTTTCAGTTTTTTTTTTCTTCTGAATTCTGACTTTCTTCTCATAATTTAGATTTTTTTCCCCTCAGAATTAACCAGAATTATTCAGACTTTTCTAAAGTCAGTCTTCTTGGAGGGCAAAAACCAGAATGCTGGAGAAAAACAAATAGTCAAAATCCTGTGAAAAAAATTCAACTCGGAGGGAAAAAATTTAATTCTGGGGGAAAAATTTCAGTTTTTAGAAAAAAGTCAAAATTTGGAGAAAATATGTTATTATGTTATAAGAAGGATTCATTGAGTGCAGAAGCGACTATTTTTTTATTTTTTAGAGGTTTATTAATGAGTTTTATTAATACATTTGACCACAACCAGACATCTATAAACTTAATACGACCCAAAGTAAAAATTTGTTTGACATTTGTGTTATAAAATCTTCACACATTTTTCACATTTTTTAAGTACTGCATAAGTACAAAGTGGAACAAAATGGTTTTATCACATTTTTTAAAATAAAAGCAGCCATTTGCATTCAGCTCTGCCAATTCAGTATTTTTTAAACCACTGACCTCCTTTGCACAACCCTGAGTTGTGCAAAGAAGTTTTTTCTTCTTCACAGAAAAGCTCAAGCTCGGTCAACCTGGATGAAGAACGTCTCCGTCCGTCTCATAAGTCTCCGCTCTGATTTTGTCTCCATCACAGAAGCTAACACGCAAAACCAGAAATGGCTAAACATGTAAGTGCCAACCAAAACGTGCTGCGCATATTTAATGTGCAAAATAAAACCGAAGCCGTCTGGGTGAGATATGCTGTGAGCGAATGCTGCTGGTTAACATCTTGGGATTTGGACCCACCTGCCCTCTACGGCGGAGGAATGTAGCCGACATTAATCACACCGATAAGAAGCCGACTGATGGAGGGCGCTTAGCGTGAGTTTGTGCAGTCAGCAGTTATACTTGATATTGATGCCCTGTGATGTCATTAACCTGTCCAAACCTATCAATAACAATATTTTCTGATTCCAATTGATTAGGTTTTGCCTCATAATGTGTCGCACATTAAAGACAAAGTGAAATGTTTGTTGTCTTGTGTCTTTTATAAACAGCAGCAAAGATCAACAGCATTAGATGTTTCTGCAGTTGGGGAATCGTCGACTTGACTGAAGGATTTGAAATGATTGTTTCTACTGCAGGATGTTAAACTCATCCTTATTCTGGGCCATAAAAACATTATGGCTGTTGTGCTAAAATATATTGATGAATCTCATTAATAAACCTATAAAATATGGGTAACTAGCCGCCGCTGCACTCGATGAGTCCTTCTTAAAGTTGAATAATATCAATATGAATAATATCTAATTTGGAAGAAGAATATGGCCACAAATAATAAAGGAATTCTGGCTTCAGTCTTCTGAGGTCAAAAGTCAAAATTCTGAGAAATTTGTCAAACTTTTGACTTTTTATTTTCTCAAATTCTGACTTTTGATCTCAGAAGATTAAAGTCAGAATGGTACATGGTGAGAAAAAAGTCAAAATTGTGAGAAAAAAGTCAGAATTCTGATTTTTTTCCCCCAATAATTCCAGATTTTCTTTGTCATAAGAAATTTCTTCCCAGAATTCTGACTTTTTTCTCAGAATTTTGATCTTAAAAGGTTAAAGTCAGAACAGTTCTGGTACATTGTGAGAAAAAAAAGTCAAAATTCAGATTAAAAAGTCAGATTTTCTTTCTGTGGTTCTATGAACATGTTGACATGCAACACATATAAACAAGAACAACCTGGATCTCTTTCAGTAAACCAGTTGATGTTTAGGATGTTTGCTTTTGATTTCACTTTGCTCGCTGATCTCTTAAAGATTGCAGTTCTCTAAAACAAAACTGTGAAACTGCAGCAAGATACAGAAAGTTGGAAAAAGCTTTTAAATAAAGATAAAAATCCCTTTGTACCAAATTAACTGGTTCTGTCCTGAGAACAAGCAGCGGGCCGACATTTACATCCAGCTAACGGTTTAAAGCAGTAACACAAACTTCAACATATTTTTACAGCACATACCAAATCAATGAGATCAATGTTGTTACCAGACCGTCTAAGAATGGGATCATAAATTATAAACTCAACAACGAATTAGAAAATGCATTATTCATGATGTGAGGACTGGCACGTTTCTGCTGAAACACAGATTCAGTGTGAAGCCTTAAAACGCTGATTAAAGACGTAAAAACATTAATATAATAGTTTCATATTACATTACTGATGCATTTCACCTCTGGACTGCAGCTGAGCGATTAAGACACAAAACCAACTGCAGACTAAATCTGTGTGTGTGTGTGTGTGTGTGTGTGTGTGTGTGTGTGTTGAGATGTGAGAGGTTTGTCTAACAGTGTAAAGAGTTTAAGGTATGATTTTCCAAGCTAGATCATAAAATGAGATAAATAAATAACAACAAATGACATATTACCTAATATTGTCTCAGTCATTAGTGAGGTTTTTTAGGATGCTTTCTTAAATACAGAAGTTACATCTCCCTTTGTTTCTCAACAGGTCTACATTTATCAAAAACTGAAACTGAGAAAACATTAGCAATAGTTAAAATAAATAAAAACGGTACTTAACTGTTTATAAAACAATAACATACCAAAATTATGGATGTAATATCCTTTGTTTTTGTGTTGATGTCTGTATTTATTAGTCTAACAGATGTGAAATTGAAACACAAGCTGCTTACGTCAGCTTTCGGCGAATCACAGTACGCCATAATCCCACTGCTGGCGCTTATGCTAGTTCACAAAATGGTGCCAACAAAGGTTGGGAGAAAATGCTAAGAGCAACTGAATATATTTTTTTAAATTGGTATCTTCTGCTGAGTATTCATTACCTAATTACAGCATAATACTTTGACCTTTTTGAATTCTGCACCAAAGTGTGAAAAAACTAAAACTACTACTAACACAAAATAATATTTAACTAATAATAAATAACAAAAGCTAGGAAACACACTCAAAACCATTATAAACCCGGTTCATACCTTTCACTACTTGTGTCAAACTCAAGGCCCAGGGGCCAAAACCGGCCCACCACAAAGTTCTATGTGGCCCAGAGGGACATGGAAATAGAACCTTGATAATAACTGCTGTATGCTTAAATAATATTTTATCAATCGAATAATAAAAAAGTTGTTTTTTCCTCAAAGTTTACCAGAATTATTCTGACTACAATCTTAAATCAAAAGTCAGAATTCTGGGGGGAAAATATATTCTGAGAAAAACATTAAGAATTCTGAAAAATAATTTAGAATTCTGGGGAAAAAAGTTAAAATTCTGTCATTTTTCTCAGAATTTTAACTTTTTTTCCTCAGAACTCACCAGAATTATCCGGACTTGAATCAAAAGTCAGAATTCTGAGAAGTTAAAAATTCAGAAAAAAAAAATCAATTCTGAGGATAAAATCTGAATAATAAAAATAATAATAATCAAAATTTGAGACAAAAAAGTTAAAATTCTGAGAATAAATAATTCAGATTTTTCCAACGTTTGACCTCTTGAGACTAAAGACAGACATCTTTTATTTTCTGGTGGCCATATTCTTCTTCAATAATTTCATCTATTCCTCCAAATTACATCAGTGTGAAATGATTGTTTAACTTTAAGAAGAACTCATCGAGTGCAGAGGCGGCTATTTATTCATATTTTAGAGTGTTATTAATGAGTTTCATCAGTACATTTTACCTCAACTGGACATTCATAACCCTGATATGGCCCAAAATAAAAATGAGTTTGACATTCCTGCCTTTAACCATTAACAAATTAACAAGACACCGTGGATCATTTTGACACTCGCAGTGCAACTGATGGCCAGCATGTCAGTGTCCACCTCATTCTACTTTAATGTCACTTTTTGAGGATAATCAACAAAATCTGATTAGCATTTTTAGCATCTAAACTGAAGAGGGAAGGATAATAATCCATGCTCTAATTTGGTGTTGTATGAATAAGCGAGATGATAGATGAGGCTCTCTAATCGGATTCCTCTCATGACTTGGGCTGGAAAACGAGAAGATTTCCGTCTCATAATTGTCTCCATCTGGTTCTCATGTGTGGACAGATGCACTCATCTAATTCTGCTCAGGTTGGTTATTCTAAAGAACAAGATGAATGATCTCAGATTGTGTTATGGGGCCTTTTGTTGGAACAAACCAAAGTTTATATAACTGATTCTGTGTGTTGAGATTTTTATTGGCAATTCGTTTAATAATTTTGGTGATCTACGGAATATGGAGATGTGAAGTTTTTTCTGTTTTTAATTTAAATTAATGAAAGAAAAACAAGAATATTTTTAAAAGCCTTTGTAAGCCTTCTCCCAGAAACAACCAATCAGAACCAGGAGGCGGGTCTTCGCGCTGTCAATCACAGCACACTGCAGCTAGCACAGCATGTTGTAAAAGCTCAGACCACTTAGCATGACCACTCATAACGGCGGATAAATGGGTTTCCTGTAACGGCGAGTTGTTTTTCCGCCATTAGCACATTTAGAAGCGTGTTCATGAGGATGATTGACAGCGCTAAAACCCTTCTCTTGGCTCTAATTGGTTGTTTTTGGTCGGGAGCCATGCATCTGAATCTTTGTATGGAAGACAACGACCAACATGTCTAGAGTGGGACCTGAAATGAGACCAGAAGATAAAAAACCCAAAAGGTTTGCATGTAACTTTTCCTTAACGCAGGTATGTGTCTGATTGAGATGAAAAAACTTGAAAATGTCATCAACCACAACAGATTCCTACTGCTGATAGGAGCCTGGATGTCCATACAATCAGAAAGAGACTCCACAAATTTAACATCCATGGAAAACATGCAAGAAGGAAAACTTTGCTCTCTTGGAAAAACATTTGGTGACCAGAACTTCTGGAGTAATGTTCTTTTGGACAAACGAGTCTAAATTATAACGATTTGGAGGCAACAAAAGAGAAACATGTTTGGCATAAAGCAGGAAGAGAAAAACTCAAACCAACTGTGAGGCATAGTCATGGAAGTGATGTGGTTTGGTGACAGTTTAAACAAGTACATAAAAAATATGTTTTCATAAAAGAAGTTACATACTGCAGCTTAAATACCTCATTGCCAGACTTTAACAGAAACTGCTGGTGAATTTTTGGTTAAAAAATGTTTGTTTTTCATTCAGTGTGTAGAGAATCCAGAAATTTTACTCTAATAAGAAGACCAATACTTTATAATAAATTACTTGCATAAAAGTGAGAAACAGAGTCATAAGAATACTTCTAAAAGTTAGTCAAGTAAATGTAATTAAGTAAATGTAACTAGTTAGAAAGAGAGAGTGAAAACAAAATAAGAACAGTTTATTTGTTTGGCTCCAATTAGATGGAAAACTGAAGTACACATTAAAGGGAAGCCATAAGATTTGGTTTATAATTTTAAGAGAGTTTCTCTGAAAATGAATTCCCTGTGATTGGAGTTTTGGAAAAAGTGTAACTTCAGAATGTACTCATAATATATTCGTGTTTACATAACGAGTGATGAGGTAGTTTTGGTGTGTTTGTTTATGTGTATAATGTCACTGAGCTCACTCTTCAGCTACATCAGTCTGCCTAAAAAGATTTAAAACATCTGAAAAGAAGAATGACACTGTGGAGTGAGGAACCTTTTCAGGAAACAAAGACAGTCTGGTTTCACTTTCCTGCATCTGAAATCTAATCTCTGACATCACAGAGACGTGACCTGCTGATTTATGCTGAGCTCACAGCCGTGATACTTCGACATTCCTGGACAATCAAAAGCCTGACATTATCACAATGGACGGAAAGCTCACATCACTGACCTCTGTCTCTATCACACACTAAGTGATCTAACCTCTCAGGCTTCTCACTCTCAGCTGCACACCTCCTTATCCTGCTTGCTCTTGTAATCTTCATGTTTCAGTCTTTTTTTTCTCCTCTACACACTGATGGATGGCCCAACCATATATCACAGCACAGCAGTGTTTAAGTAGAGCACTACTCTTGATTTTGTGTTGTTTCAACCTTCCAGGGAGGCGAAGCCGCTCCCATTGTGCTGGGGGTCACCATGAGTCATAAGAGGGAGCATGTGAATAATGAAAACATCACTGACTCAAGCTTTTTTATATATGAAACATGTGTGATTACAAACCACTGTTGTTTGTGCTTCCACATAAGTTATTCTTTTTTCCTGCATGTCTTTTTAAATTAGATAAGAAAGCACTCAGTGGGGGTTCAAGTGCTAACATAATGCAATTCTGCCTCTTTTCTAAAATGTACTGTCTGACAATATATGACATTGACATTTTGTGAATGTCAAGGAGAAGCAAAACAAATTTAGTTGGACAAGTGGAGCATTAATACTTTTGCAATAACGACCCACTTAAAATATATATAAAAACCTTGATTTAGACATTACTGTGGATTTATTTCAAATGCAACGGACAAGAAGAAGAAGATCGTTCCAGCTCTCTGGAGCTGGGACAAAAAGTTACAAGATTAAGATGGAGAGAATAGAAAAACACTGTACCAGTCGGCTTCTACACGTACAGAAAGAGAGAGAAAAAAAGAAACAAGAAACCTCAGGGAAAAACAACATATGGCCTTTTTTGGATGTTTAATTTTAATTCATTTAACTTTGCTGTGCTGTTTTAGATTTACGACACAGCAATGTACAATGCAGCATATACTGTAGTAATAAAGTGACAATCTTAAAACTAAAAGCTAGAGAATATAATTAAAGTATAATTTGAGACACTTAAAGTGTCTCAAAAACTAAAAATTGTTCCTAATTCTTCTGTTACTGCTTGAAAGAAAACGGCCACAGCTTCAGTTTGACAGACGTGAAAAAGTGTTTTAGCACCAACAAGGTGGTTTCCAATGATTTTTCTAATTAAATTTCTGAATGCCTGCAGAACTATTACTCATGACATATTTACAACATTACAAGTAAGCTTGGCTCAACTCTGTTGCGTTGCACTTACACAGAGGTTTAAGTGAATTTATAGAAACAATAATCTTCACATACCTACAGGCTCAGGCTTACATGGCCAGATTTCTACAAACATGTTAGACAGTTTAATTGGAGATGCATGCTGCAGCCTAAAAGGCCACACATGCCCTAAAATTTAACAATTGATGATGTTGAGTTTTACAAGGAGACAAAATTCCCAGGTGGATGCCTCATGTATCTACTTCCCAATGTGCAGAGAGAAATAAAATACTTCCAGGATGACACATATGAAAGGATTCACGCCGGTGTGGGCTTATTAGCAAATCTCAATGAGACGGGGACTAAAGGTCTGAAACAAATGGACATATGAATCACTTGCACGTTATTGTGTACTTCCGGAAACGGCGCGTATGCGCACAATACTGAAAAAAAAAGACACATGCTATTCATAGCCGCGCTGCCGCGGTAGAACGACTCCATTAACTAAATGAAACCTCAAGATGTAGGTATTATTATGTTAGAGTGCCACAGAAAAGCGAAAAATACAGCAGAAAAACGCGTTGAAGAACAACTCAGAACCCCCTTTTTCTCCTCGCTCTCTTTTTCGGCTACCACGCAGACTCGTTGCCATAGCAACTGACAAAAGATCAGGAATCAGCAAAAAAAAAAAAAAACACTTCCCATAAGAACAGAATATTCAGTCAGCAACAAATGTTTTTAGGCTTGATGTTTATTTTGCAGTTATTAGTAAGTGATCGCTGTGGGGGCTAAGCTGCTATTAGCTATGCTAACACAGCGGTGGTCGGTTGGTTAGCTAACACAGTGGTTGGTCGGTTGGTTAGGTAACACAGCGGTGGTCGGTTGGTTAGCTAACACAGTGGTTGGTCGGTTGGTTAGCTAACACAGCGGTGGTCGGTTGGTTAGCTAACACAGCGGTGGTCGGTTGGTTAGCTAACACAGAGGTTGGTCGGTTGGTTAGCTAATTCAAGGGTGTTGAAAGTGCGACCCAAATGGAGCAAATCTGGCCTGTAAGCAAATCAACTGACAGATAATTTTTCAACATTTTTTACAGATAAGTAAAATGTTCTGAAAAAAAAAATATTGGACACAAAAAATAGATTCTCATTTATTAACAATGTTTTTGGATTCATCTTAATTTTGGAGTCACCTGAAACAACAAACACTGACCTACTTTTTCCTAAACTGAGATCTTACTTCTCATTTAAGAAAACAATCAACCCAAAAATTCATATACTGTTGACCCTTTTTGTGTTTTGTATCTACACATCTATTTTCTACAAAAATCTGACCATTGTGTTAATTTTAATAGAATTGAAAGTTTTTTATTGAGCTGCTAAAATAGTAGTAATTTTTGTGTTTCTAAGTGCTTTCAATTTAATAACTGACCCTCATGGCACAAAGTTTGGACACCACTGAGCTAATTTAAACACCTGATGTTCAGATGATATGTCAGAGTTCTGGTAGCTTTTTTTATTTTTTGACTGGACCAAAACACACCAAATTCCTCATCCATGTTGTGGTTGTCAAAGTGAAGGAAAAATAACTCACCTTCTTCCCTCTTATTTTTTTTTCTTAATTAAAAACTTTTTTCTGAGCTTGTACTCAAGTTGTCATAGTGCAGCAAAGCACTGCGTCTAATTCTTTTCCATATATCAGGCGTACATTTAAGATTTAACACGTTATATTGATGACTTAACAACTAAAGCCAATGGTAGTCATCAATTTTTTGGATCTGTGGTCACGCTACCCGAGATCAGTACATCTCTTAGCAGCCTGAAGGGGGACTTCACTTCACAGATGCCCTTATATAGACAGCAGACATTAGGTAAACGTATGGTAGACATTAGGTAAACTCAAACAGGCTCTACTCAGTCAGCTGCTTTATTTGTGCCACTGATACACGTCTTTGAGTTGGCATGAATGAGCGCCCCGCAGGTTGAGCAGATGGATGTGGGAAGTGGACCGCAGGTAGTACTGGGCGTGTTTGCAGCGATGATGGCTGTCACAGTTTGCATGAATCACTGTTTACACACATTACCACACTGATGCTAGATTCATGTGAGGAATAACAACCTGAACCTTGCTGAAAAGGTTTCTGGCAATGCATCCTGATACTCTGCCCAGTTTTTTAAGGTAGTAATTTCTTCTTATTACAGCAGGACATCTGACCAAATTGAGACAACATGATGTAATGTCTACAGCGTTTCGGTTTAACTGCAGTACAACATAATTTAACAGTAACTATAAGAAGACTGATAATCATAAGAGACAGGCATTCCTTATATGGTAACGCAGGATTTTAAATTAACTGAGTTGGGATTTTACAAAAGAATCGCAGCCGAAAACGCAGCGCATCTACTAATGATGTGTAAAAAGCCTTGGAAAATGTCATCATTCATTCATCGGTTTGAAAACAAACATGGTAACACTTCATTATTATATGCATAAGTCTGACATGATGCATAAACATGGAGGAGTTTTCATAAATGTTTATGACTGTTGTCATGAAGGTTCAGTTGGTAAATAATGACACATTTAATACAAAGTTTACACTTTTAATGGACTTTTATTGCAAGTTTGACACTTTTAATGAAAGTTTTTATGCAACTTTTCTTTAAAAATGTCCTTATTTACCAAATAATGCAAAGTTGACACTTTCAATGCAAGTTTTTACGTAACTTTGCTTTAAAATGTCTTTGTTTAGTGAATGACACAACAGTTGTAAACATTCATGAAGACTCCTTTGTGTTCATGACAGCATCGTGTCAATCTTATGCATACCCCTTTAACCAAAGTGTTACCAAGAACATTTTTAGAAAAAATAAAACTTTGAGAAATAATTAATCTCAGAAATGTTATTAGTTATCCACAACAGTTCCTCTAAACACTCCTCAAAAATAGTTAAGACAAGAAGATATTGTATTCTGTTGAATCCTAGTAAGTCAGGAGATAGAAACAAAATGATAGGCGGTGCCCTAATGTTTCTAATTTCTAGAGTTAGAGTAATAATAAAATCTTAATACTACTGGACGCGCATCGAGACTCGGGAGCGATCCAAGTTAAAATTGCAACAATAAACAAGAGGAATGAAAAAAAAGATAATAAAATCTCCAAAGATCACAAGTTAGAGCGACTAACCATAACTTTTGTGAGACTCCAGCTTTTTTAGTCAAAATGCTTAAAATAATGACTTATTTGTCTTATGTCTGTTTTGTTTTTCTAAAAAGGACAAACGCAGGATGAGGATTGAAGTCAACACCCTGTAGTTAACCCTCTAATAGGCCAAGCGAGGAAGTCACAGTGCCTTTAATGACTGATGTTTGCAAAGGTTAACCAGCGTTTGAGCATAATCATCACAGTCAGGGGTAAAAGGTGAAAACCCACCCGGTCTGCAGCAGAACTGTTTTATGCACATCATTTCTTGCTATTAAAACACTTTTTTTGAAATTGTAACTTGTTTCTCACTGTTAGCAAAAAGAGCAGCACATACATGAACATGATTGACAGCAGTAAGACAGTCTTCCTTATCCTGGTTGTTTCTGATTGGTGCCTTTCTGCAGTTCGCAAAACGGCCACAAGGAGGAGCCAGAGGAGATTTATTTTTTCACATGTCTCACATTTTAACCAGAGTTGGGTAGTAACTAGTTATATTTACTCAATTACATTTACTTAAGTAACTTTTAGTAGTAGTATTTTTGCTACTCTGTACTTTTTACTCTTACTTGAGCAGTTTTATTATGAAGTATCACTACTTTTACTTTAGTCAAATTTCTCAAGTAAGTGAAATTTAATGGAAAACAAAGATGTTTTAACTAAACATTCCCCAGACACAGAGACACACCTTCAGTTTTGTTAAAGTTTTATAAGTTTTATATTGAGAGAAACTGATTTGGAAAAATTTTCTTTTGCCATATTTATTACTTTGTTTGTTACTTATATGAATATTTGTCATTTTTGTCCTTCAAATACCAAAATTTCAACTTAACTTTATATTTTGGTCCATCTGATTATGCAATTTTTAAACAGTAAATGATCATTTGACGAGTTACTCAGTACTTATTATACGTTTTACCTAATACTTTTTTACTCTTACTTGAGTAATTTCTTGGGTGGCCGCTTTTTAGTTTTAGTTGAATAGAAATATGTTGAAGTAATGCTACTTTTACTTGAGTACATTTTTGGGGCACTCTGCCCACCTCATCTAGCTTTCAGCATGCAGTCATACTGAACTGTGACATCATTGCATCACTTTGTTGGTTCTTTCAGTAGTTTTATGCTTTGTAAGTTTGTTGACAAAAGCATTTGACTTGAAGTCTTTTTATGTTAATAAACTACTCCATTTTGGTAAGAAGTTGTGTGTATTTTTTATTCCATACATGTGTGGTATCTTACTTTTCAAATAACACCTTCGTCTATTATTTTAAAACCTAAGCTTTCTCAATCAGGTATTTATAAGTAATATCTGAGACTGAACTATTGGCTGTTTTGCTGATGATCAAGAGGTGAACCAACTTAGTAATATGGATCTAAATTACCAGTTTCATTAATTATTGCTGCACAATGTTGTGCAATAAAAAGTCATGTCTGTGAAAACTCAAAAGCTCAGTCATGTTTAATCTTAGGACACTTGATTGTTCTCAGGTGTTTGTTGAAATCTCACACAGAGTTAGAGCTAAACTGGGAAAAACAAAACTCTGGGTCTTACTGAATTTTGTTTCTGTTTACAGGTTTGAGTGTCGTGACATCACCACTAGGAAGTGACTGTTGTGGAAAGCTGCAGTCAAAATGTATAAACAATATATAAACAGGCCTGTTTTGTCTCTGTGTAGATGCAAACTGATTCCTTTAATGCCCTCCGCTGTTCGAGGAAAATATGCTGCTTTTTATTACACGGCCAGTCTCAGGTTTCAGACTAAGGCAATGACTTGAGATTCCTTCTCCGCAAAGAAGTTGATTCATCTTATAAGTGTTTATGCTGTCAAAAAGATACAAAAGCTGATAGTGAAACCAAAAAGAGAAAACGTACATAATGTAATGCAATGGATGTAGACGTTTGTGTCAAATATTTGAATAGCAATAAAACATCCAAAGCATAAAGCATGTGGCTTGAATTATAAATTTGGATGAACTGTAATTTTATATCCATGTTCTATGTTTATTCTTGACATTAAATATGTATTACTGGCAACAACTAAAGCATGCATATGGCTCTTAGCATGTACATTTCTGCTCCCTACAATCTTTGATTATTATTGTTTCAGCATTAGTTCACTGCATAACTATGCAGCTCCATCAAAGCCAAACACGAAGCATACCAGGTCTAAAAATGCAGTAATAAAGCTACACTTTTAAGACCAATTATGGGTACTCAGGTAGCACTGCCCCCCTTTCTTTTCCTTTAACGTACAACATCTTTTACAGAAATACAAATGGAAACCAATTGACAGAGCTGCTGTGCACAAAGCAACACTCTCAGAAACAGAAACTGTGACTTCATTTCCTCATTTTGTGCATAAATCATTTGATATTAGTTTAATCCAGGAGTTCACAAGCCATTTATTTAGTAACTTGAACCTGAGCACATCAGTCAAACTCTGCTTAAAGAAAATCTTCAGATACTTCAGCAGTATCTGAAGTGTTACTCTGATCTTCAATCTTCATAAGTGTCTGGGTGCCATTAGCTCATTCACCTCATCTGTTTTCAGGTCCATTTCCCTCCAGACCAGGAACATGTTTCAGCGATCCTGCCAGAGGAACCGAGAGCAGCCCAAACATGGAGAAATACCCCTAACAGTAACCACTGGTTAATAAAAACACTGATTGTTTCCAGGGATCCTGAATGGCAACTGGAACTTTTGAACACGAAGTACAGTTAGTAAAGCATCGCTGGATGAGAAGAGGCATAAACACGGCAAAAACACAAAACTTTACTAAGTATTTTTGGTCTCAATTATAGTACAAATCTCTTATTAAACTTGACATAAGACAAAACTAACTCAGAAGTAACTTTTCAGGAAGATGTAGGAGCTTGTTCTAAGTCAATAATTTCATAATATTCATGAATAAATACTACTTCTACTAGCAGATTGCTTCATTCAAAACAAGGGAAAGATGTCATATTATAAGTGAAATAATCTACAAATGGAACATCTTTTTAATCAATAATAAGGAATCATTAACTCATGTCTTGCTGAAAAGTTACTTCTAAGTTAATTTTGTCTTATTTCAAGTAAACTAAGATATTTCCATCATAAACGGGACAAGAAATATTTGGTAAAACTTTATGTTTTTGCAGTGTAACGGATCTAACTCAGTTCAGTAATATTTTACTTGCTTTGTTTCTGCCTGAAGGTTATTAGTGTCAGTCAAGGTGGAAATCAGAGATCTCGTTTGCTGAAGGAGGAGGTCTTTAGGACTTGGTTGTGTTTGGGGATTAATGAAACAGTAGACAGGTAGAAGGATCCAAAACATAAAACCTGGGCATGGAAGGAGTTTGGAGAATTTGTTGGCTTCAAGAAAGACTCAGAAAAACATTCAGGGACTCAAAATCAGGAACAGTATTTGTCTGTGTATTATTTGTGGAGAAAGAACCACAGAAGCCTCTTAATTTGACCAACAAGAGTTTGAGATTTTCTCAAGATGCAGGAGTATAAGGTATCTGGGTTGCTGGTATGTGCTACTCACAGGTGTCAAACTCCAGTCCTGGAGAGCTGCTGTCCTGCAGGTTTTAGATGTGCCACAGGTACAAAACACTGGAATGAAATGGTTTAATTACCTCCTCTTTGTGTAGATCAGTTCTCCAGAGCCTTAATGACCTAATTATTTTATTCAGGTATTGCAGCAGAGGCACATCTAAAAGTTGCAGGACAGCGGCCCTTGAGGACTAGAGTTTGACACCCCTGTGCTATCTGGTCTAGGGTGCATTTTCTATCTCAGCAAAGGTCTAAAATTCAACCACTGCCCTCTACTGCTCTGCTGTGAGAGAGATTTGGCAATAGTCACTCCACTGTTGCTAATGCAGCAACGTTCTTGCTAAATTTAGCAACATTTCAGACCAAAACATCAATATCGGCAGGTCAAGCTCCTTAAAGATCGGTAATTGGAGATCGGTGCACCTCTAATCTGGTTCTTACACCAAAATCAAGAGCTGTGTTTGCATTCTGAGCCCAAATCCTGATATGCAACAACTTCAAACCCTTGAATCAGCTGAAAAATGTCACTGAGGAGAGGAATATCTGTATCCGCATTGACATGATATCAGGCAAATTAAAAACAGTCAATGGATTGTTTTGATTAATTCTTTTGTTCTCTTTTGAATAGTTTAATTATTGTACCTTTAAAGCTACAGGTGTTTACTTTTTAGCAAACAGTATTGATGTTTGAACACTTTCCATTTTGCTTTTAGACCTTCAGCAAAAACACACAAATATCACAATATGTAGGCTATAAAAATGCCCTTCCATATTTATTGGGCAGCGAAGTAGCAGGATGCATGTTTTTTGTTATTTCTGCTTGACTCACCACAGTGATCTTTAACACAACAAGCTACGTGTTTTGTTTGGGATTTACAGGACGTGAGAAAAAACAAACAGCCTTTTTTAAAATTCATGGACTCTCTTCACTCGTTCTCTTGTTTTTTTCTCTCTGTTATCCTCCGTTTTCCCTCTTTCTGGCACCACAGGATCATAAAGTGTAGCTCATTGGTTTAACAAGATGAAGCAGTATTTCTATTCTCTCTCTCCTCCTCTCTCCGTATATCTCTCTCCTTACTCCTTCTTAGCCAATCGACAGTGTCCTGATTAACATCATTTTGCTTTTCCCCCCCCTCCTTCTTCCTAAAGGCCCTGGTGAGCTGTGATAGGCTTGCTGGGAATAAAACCTGCACGGTGTGGGAGGTGAGTGACATTTTGGAGCGAGATGGCGAGAGGGACGGTCGCCACATACCTGCATGGCGTGCTTCTCCTGGCTCTGTGGAAACCGTCGCAGCAAGGAGGTGGGTCCCCCTTCGGCGCATGTATGCAGGGCAGCACCTGCAGGTCAGGCGTCACATAAAATGCATCATCTGAAAAATATGCATGGGCAAAGTTAATATTAGATTTTCAATCTTCTCGGCCTTCATAGTTCAGTTTTAGTTCATTAAGAGGTGTGACGGATTTTAGATATTTATATATTTTTCATAGATTCAAGAAGTTAAAAAAAAAAGTCCAAATATCTACTAGTTTTTAAATAACTTTTAGGGTAAAGACAAAGAACAAATACGCAGGTGCAATTCACCTGAAATCTGGCTGTAAAAGTCAAGTAACGTGAGCATCTTTTTTAATAAAATTAAACATAAATATTAGATTTTCATGGGAATATTTTAAAAATCTTGCTCCCTTAACTGCCTAGTGATTAAAAAACATTGAGGACTTTTCTGTAATCTTAAAAGGAAAAAGTGTCTTTTCCATATAAGTCCAAGATGTTGTTTTTCCTAATAAACATTTAATATGGTGATAAATCGTAGTTGTAGATTAAACACTTCACACATTATGCATTAATTAAGAGTAGCTCTGTTATTTTAAAGTACATAGACTAATGTAATTTATATTTCTAAATGTATATATAGAGAGAATAAGCATAATAGTAAAAATTTATTTGATATCGTCAATTAAGTTTTACTTATGTGGACTGCAAAAGTGTGAACAGCAAAGTTCAATGCTTTTTACTGTGATTTTATGTGATAAATCAACACAAAGTTGTAAAGTATAAAGAAAATGATACAAGGATTTTTTTTTAAAGTGTAGCATTTACTCTGATACGCCTAATTAAAAACTATATATTTGAGTTTTGTGGGAGAATAAAGGTAATTTCTGTTCTGTTCATCTTCATTTAACTTCCCATCTGCTCTGACCAGTTTCCATGTCTTTACTAAATAAATGCATTTACACCAAGATGCTGCAATCCCAACTGGGAAGTCTCATAATGCTGCCAACAGCAATGTGTTAGCAACTCAATGCTGCATTGCCAAACTGCACAGCTAAGATGTTGCGTTCATGGTGGTGAGCAGTGCAATGAGACTTCTTCCAGCTTTCTTCCAACAATATCTCCTCGCCACTCCTCCTAAAAGGTCAGATTTGTGGAGAGTATGACAAACAGCTCACCCATGAGTAGCCTCTTGGCTAACTTTATGATTTTGTTGTTTGTGTGGCCTGATCATGTCTTTGTAACGGATCACTCTCCTTCACTTTATTGATGATCAAATCTAGAAATATTGTTTCCAAACTTTACCTGTTTGGTGTTCTGGATCAGCATGGACTGCATAGATACTGAGATTAAATATTTTTGCAGGGCATTTTAACTACAGCTGGATCCATTCAGTTGTTTCACTTCAAATGGTTACAAATAAAAAAAAAATAATAATAAATAAATAAAAAATGGTTACAAATCAACACAACAATACAATAAACCAACTGTGTGATGTTTCTGTAAATAAATCTAAACTTAATCATAAAATACTAAAGCACTTTACATTAAAGTCAAATATGAATAAATCCTGAGTTTAAATTTACAAGTTAATAAAACCAAAATTAATAGTTGCAGTCAATGTAGAGACACATCCTTCCAATAAAACATGTTTTTAGTAGATCTCAGTCTTCAGTTTTGCTTGAACAATTTGTTTTCTAAAGCAACAACTGATCTTAAAGGAGCCTGCAGACAGAGCTGAGTGACTGAGCAGCTGAGTTATTTACTGTGTTGTTAATGTACATGGCATTACTGTGACATCAGTAACTCACATTCTTCAAGAATTCCTGCAGACTGCGTTTTACATCTGGACTGTGGGTTCTTAAGGTTTTCCTTTTATAGCTGTTCCCTGCGTATGTTTCTATTCTTGGCAGCAGAAATTGGTGAAACACAGAACATAGGTGCAGGAAAGTGTGAGAATTATGAGTGGAGAGGCATGCCTTTTCGGTTAGGCAGTGTTTGCTATCAGCTGCAGATAAATCAACATTTACAAAAACACTCATGAACTCAAAGTAAGATAAAAATAATAAAGTTTTCTTTTGCATTTACTGTAAATTCAAAATCTGAAGCTGCTTGTTTATAGACAAAACAACTTTTAAAAAAATCTTTTTTCATACTAATGTTTGTAACCAGGTGTGTACGTACCATCCTCTGGAGGAGCCGGTGCAGGAGCTGGATTTGGGCTAAGCGGTGCTGGAACTGGAGCAGGAACTGGAACAGGCTTTGGTGGAGGTGGAGCGGGTCTTGGTGCTGGTCTCGGTGGAGGTAGATGACAGCTCATTTTCTGCTTGGTTTTATTGATTCTGATCACATTTCCTGTTTATAGGGGAAGAATAACAATGACCTGCAAGACTTTAAATGAATTTAGTTTTTGTTTCCAACACTTGTGCTCATAAAATAAGACACTTGCTGGAGGACCGTGTGTTTTTGTTTCAAATATAATCAATTCCATGTCAATTTCAACCAAAAAGAAAAAATAAACTCAAATTTGTTTAGCTTTTTTCACCTCTATGCTATAACATCCCAGACATCTTTGTTCTGTAAATCTATCTGAGCCGACATTAGTTATACTTTTGATAATTTTCAGAGTGATGCCTAGAAGTATGTTGTGTCTAAGCACAGCTTGATATAATAATCTCAAATAAAAACATGGGTTTCAAGATATCACAATATTATGATTAGGGCTGGTGGATCACTGGTTCGATTCCCAGTCTGTCCGTCCCCTGTCATTTGAAGCAGGACACTTCACCCTGGTGTGTGTCAGAAGGGCAAAATTTGTTTGTGCAACAACAGCTATCTTTTTATTGACATAATGTATCATGATGGGAGTTTTTATTGTGTTTTAGATTGAGACAGAAAACACAGGTAGAGGAAATGCGCATTCAGCTCCTCAGGTAAAGCTACAGAAGCTCTCTCTACTTTTCCCTTTCACATAAAATTAATCAAATTGTTTTAAAAAAATGCTTAGGCCTGAAAACAGGATTTGTTCTTTGGTTTCAATGTAGAGTATTAAATTATGCTGTATAAATTTTTTTTTACCTGTATGTAAAAAAATAAAGGTAATAAAGGTACTTCACGGATTTCGCCTATAACTGGTTCTTTTTGGAACGCAACCCCCACAGAAAACAAGGTTTCACTGTATATTGAAATCAGTAACCAGCCCATGCATATTTGTATTCATTACTGACTTTATATTAGAAATCTGGTTATGGCCAAAAAACTTCAATGAGCTTAATTTGGCCAATACTTGAAAAGTCTTCCCTATTTTTGTAATTAAAATAAGTATCCTGACTAAAAAGCCTCTTGTCTCCCAGTTACACCAAAACGAGGTTTGTTGGTAAAAAGAAAAAATGTTAAATGGTCTGCAATAAAGACATTGATCATGATGCAACCAACAAAGGACTTCATAAGTTGCAATTAACTGGACTTTTGGGAAGTTAGGAGAGCACTGCCTCGAACAAACTGGAAAAAAACATAGGAAAGGTTTTAAATATTCACAAGTAAATTATGTCAATTCCTTCTGTAAAGAATATGGAGCTACATGCCTGATGGAAATGGCTGAATTAACAAACTTTTGTGAACAATAAACCAATTTAAATTCACTTGTACCTTAGGAGGATATGGTGGACAAGGACCCGGAGGCGTAGCACCAGGAGGTGTTAGACCAGGTGGCGTTGGACCAGGCGGAGTTGGACCAGGCGGAGTTGGACCAGGTGGCGTTGGACCAGGCGGAGTTGGACCAGGTGGAGTTGGACCAGGCGGAGTTGGACCAGGTGGCGTTGGACCAGGCGGAGTTGGACCAGGTGGCGTTGGACCAGGCGGAGTTGGACCAGGAGGAGTTGGACCAGGCGGAGTTGGACCAGGAGGAGTTGGACCAGGCGGAGTTGTGTCTGGGAGTTTCAGGCCTGGTACATTTGGTCCAGCCGGTAGTGGACTGGGAGTAGCTGGTGAGAAATGCTTGTTCCAGTTTGTTGTTGATTCCATGTCTGTCTATAAACTCACCAGCAGTGAACCGTCATGTTTGGTTTCTTCTTCCAGGTGGAAAACCTCCCAAAACAGGTAGGATCTGTAGAAATGGATCGCAAATTTTTGCTGCAACTGCATGAAGGCAAAAATAAAGCGTTCTACTCTTTTGCAGGTGCTGGTTATGGTGGATTTGGACAGGGAGCTGGAGGTGTAGGGGAGGAGGTGGTGTCAGTCCAGGAGGCTTTGGAACTCGTCCTGGTGGAGTCGGACCTGGTGGAGTCGGACCTGGTGGAGTTGGTCCTGGTGGAGTCGGACTAGGTAAAAATAGTTTTCTTAAAGTTATTTCTGAATTGATTTCTTTAGGTTTTTACTTTAAGCATTCTGAGCATTTAGTGAATAATAATAAAACTTACCCAATGGTAGTGAAATTTTTTAAAACAGAATAATTGCCTGATAACAATAATCGACTTTCAGAAAAATCAGTCATGGAAGCTATTAGTTATCACGTCTTTTCAAATTACAACCAGAAACTTCAAGGTTTTATGTGGATTCTTGTCTGATACATCAACACAAAGTAGCAGGTAACTGAGAAACAAAAGTTAAACAATAAATGGTTGATGATACCAACAAAAATATGAAAGGTTTGCTGGTCATATTCATATCTATTCTGCTATCTTTAGTCAAATTACATTTAGCATTGTCTTCTAAGCTAATTAGTTTACAGAGTTAGAAAATGTAATTTAATCTCAGTATATACAAATGTTCTGTGAAGGTCTCATGTTTGTGGGAGAAAATTGGTGAATAAACAGGATGATGAAGACCAAATGTTTCAATATTTGTCAAGGCACTAAATATTAAGTAAAAGCTCCTGTAACATGTGCAGAATCTAAACATTTAGTTTATAGGCTGCTTATTTAATACAGTGAAAGTTACTTAAACAAACATAACTTGGAGTCTAAACTCTTGCACCATGCCAATACTAGATTAATGTAAACATTGTTTTTATATCAACACAAAACTGGAAGATAAATACTGTGTACATAGACCATTATTTCATTTCCCCTGACATCAACATTATAGGCTATTGTTCAGGGACCACCTGCACACACAGTGAGAAAGGATATGATGTGTTAGGTATGGGAGTCCCTCAATAAACACTGGAAGTCATTACGTCAGCCAGACGGATTTGCTTTGGAATTTGAGGCCTCCTTGTTTTTCATCCCTCATACATGCACATTGCCTGTGCAGGATGAAAAATGTTGGTGATATAATGAAAGTAGTTGTTATAGGATAAGTCCCAGTTTTGGCAAACCTTTTGAAATCCGCCCATTGTCCCGGTGGGTAGAATATGGGTCAGTAAGAGGATAGAAAACATTCATAGACAAACCCTTATGTACTTATGATTTAATGATTTACATATAATCATTAATATTTACCTAAATGTCTTTAGGTGTTTATGGAGGATATGGCGGTGGTTATGGACCCAAACCCCCCAAAACAGGTGAGTACATTTTCTAAATCTCTTTTCCTCTTCAGTTCTTAGCTAAATGTGATTGATGTGTTTTTGTTACCATAGGTGGTGCGGGAACATCTCTTGGAGGAACGGGTTATGGGCCTGGAGGAACTGGATTTAGACCTGGGGGTGCAGGATTTGGCCCTAGTGGTGCAGGAGTTGGACCTGGGGGTGCAGGATTTGGGCCAAGTGGTGCAGGAGTTGGACCTGGGGGTGCAGGATTTGGGCCAAGTGGTGCAGGAGTTGGACCTGGGGGTGCAGGATTTGGGCCAAGTGGTGCAGGAGTTGGACCTGGGGGTGCAGGAGTGGGACCTGGGGGTGCAGGAGTTGGACCTGGAGGTGCAGGATTTGGGCCAAGTGGTGCAGGAGTTGGACCTGGTGGTACAGGAGTGGGACCTGGTGGTGCAGGAGTTGGACCTGTTGGTGCAGGAGTTGGACCTGGTGGAACTCTTCCAGGCGGAGGTGATGAATAAATTATATATCCAACAATTTGCAAATGTTTGTCTATTATGCCTTGCTAAAAGGTTAATTTTTCTCCTACTTGTACAGATTTTGCCATGTTACAACCACAAATCTTTATGTTTTTTAATGGAATTTTATTTATTAGTCAAACTAAGATTGGCATATATTTGTATAGTGGAAGGAGCATATTGCTTTAAAATTTGTTTTGAAACAAACTTGAAAACTGATGTCCATATGAATTCAGTCCATTTGCTCTTCTTCCTTCACATTTGACTAAGTAATATTGTTTTAAAAGTTTTTTTTTATTTTTTTTTTTTTTTGGGGGGGGGGGGCAAAATTCAGTAAACCTTTAAGGATTAAAAACAAAATGTCTATTATTTGTCATATGATGTGGCATTTTTTAATTCTAGATGCATAATCTGTTTTTCTATTAACTGCAAATTTTCTCTGCAGTTCCGATATTACCTCAGACTGGTGCAGGAGCTGGAGGAAAAAGTGGTGCTAAAGCATACAAGCAAGTTCCAGGTACATGCCGTATGAGCTCAATCAATCTGTTACAAAATCGTTTTGCAAAAACACCTAAAATTTATCACTATATAATTTATTATTATTGACAATAATTTTTCCTTGAAATATTCTTAATGTAATTATGAATTACACAGGCATCGGCGTACCTGGACTTTATCAGGGTGGATTTGTACCAGGTCAAGGTGTGTAGTAGAGCTAAATGTAACATGGAGTATGGAGTATTGCAGGGAAAAAAATAAATATTGGTCTTTTAATGTCCTCTCATTAGGTTTTGGAGGCCGAGGGGTTCTCCCTGGAGTAGTCACTGGATCTGGAATTGGGCCTCAAACTGGTATGTAAATGTACTTTGGTTATAAACAATGTGAGAACTTGTTTTGGCACAACATACAAGTCCAACAATAAAACTTATCTTTTTGCAGGGACTGGAGTACTTGGCCAAGGCGGGGTAGGACAAGGAAGCAGTAAGTGTCCCAAGGTCTTAAAACTACAAGTTAATAAGTACAAATGTTACTAATTTCAAAATTTAAATACTAGGTTCCCATTTATGTAATTCTGTATTTTGTCTTTCTCTTCTTAGATGGTCGAGGACAAACATTATCTGGAGTTTTTCATGGTTACCCTCTAATATCACCAAAATCAGGTACAACAGGATCTCTAAATGCAGAAAAACATTTCTATGAAGACAATACTACATGCAAAGGACATACTGAACAAACTAAAAAAAAAACTCTATTCAAATATTTCTGTTTTGATTTAGGGACAGGAAAATCAAAGAAACCAGGCAAAGCTGCAGCCAAATATGGTAACTCAAATCTGTAATCTGTAACTTACTGTGGAAAACTGACTGGATGCATCATTGATGTTTTGGTAAACATTAATTTTCTTGAGGTGGTGCTGGAGCTGGAGGAGGCCATCTTGGTCAGGGAGGCGCCTTAGGCACTGGAGGACTTCCTGGAGGTGGCATAGGTGTCGTCCCTGGAGCAGGAAGTGGAACTGGAACAGGAGTCAGACCAGGCGGAGTCGGACCGGGCGGAGTCGGACCGGGCGGAGTCGGACCGGGCGGATTCGTGCCAGGCGGAGTCGGACCGGGCGGAGTCGTACCAGGCGGAGTCGGACCGGGCGGAGTCGGACCAGGCGGAGTCGTGCCAGGCGGAGTCGGACCAGGCGGAGTTGTGCCAGGCGGAGTCGGACCAGGCGGAGTTGTGCCAGGCGGAGTCGGACCAGGCGGAGTTGTGCCAGGCGGAGTCGGACCAGGCGGAGTTGTGCCAGGCGGAGTCGGACCAGGCGGCGTTGTGCCAGGCGGAATTGGACCAGGCGGCGTTGTGCCAGGCGGAGTTGGAACAGGTATGGGCAGCAGCATGCATGGTTTCTTTCCTGCTCCTTGAGGGAAATCAATTGCAATTGGTGGTGCTGTGACTGGATATTTTTCTTCTGTTATAGATCTTATCAATAATTCCTTTAATATTTTATGTTATAGCACACTTCAATTTCAAGTAAATGTTTCAGTAAATAAATTGATATTACATTTTACACAGGTTATGGTCCCGGCTCAGCAAAAGCACGCAAATATGGTGAGACATCCCTTCATGCAACTAACATCTGAAGTATGTGGATTTTATCATTTTAAAGCAATAAACTGTCTTTAATCTTTGCTGGTGGTGTAGGTCCTGGAACTGGAGTTGGTCCCAGCACAGCAGGGGGCGGTCTAGGAGGAGGACTTGGCCAGGGTACAGGGTTGGGGCCTGGATCGGGGCTTGGTATTGGCCCTGGAGGAGTTGGACCAGGTGGAGTCAGACCAGGTGGTGCTGGGACTGGTTATGGACCAGGAGGAGTAGGACCTGGTGGTGCTGGGACTGGATATGGACCAGGAGGAGTTGGACCAGGTGGTGCTGGGACTGGATATGGACCAGGAGGAGTTGGACCAGGTGGTGCTGGGACTGGATATGGACCAGGAGGAGTTGGACCTGGTGGTGCTGGGACTGGATATGGACCAGGAGGAGTTGTACCTGGTGGTGCTGGGACTGGATATGGACCAGGAGGAGTTGGACCTGGTGGTGCTGGGACTGGATATGGACCAGGAGGAGTTGTACCTGGTGGTGCTGGGACTGGATATGGACCAGGAGGAGTTGTACCTGGTGGTGCTGGAACTGGATATGGACCTGGCAGAATTGGCACTGGAACAGGAACTGGGGGTAAATCAGCAGATACAGTTATAGAGTGAAATTGTAGACATAATTTCCCTTTATAGCTGTCCATTAACAGAACATGATTACTTTAATTCCCATTCATTGAAAACCCATCTGATAGTATATGTTTATTTCAGGATACGATGCCAGTGCCAAAGCTCGTAAATATGGTAAGGATATTCCAAAACTGTAAGATATGGATGTATAAAATATGTCTGCAACTGTTTCCTAAAATTAAAACATTGTGATTCTGCACATTGTAGGCATGCTAAGTGGAGCACTTGGAGGACCAGGGTTAGGACCAGCTGGACTTGGGCCAGGAGGAGTTGTACCTGGTGGTGCTGGGACTGGATATGGGCCAGCAGGAGTTGGGCCTGGTGGAGTTGGACCTGGTGGAGTTGGACCTGGAGGAGTTGGACCTGGAGGAGTTGGACCAGGTGGTGTCAGACCAGGTGGTGCTGGGACTGGTTATGGACCAGGAGGAGTTGGACCTGGTGGTGCTGGGACTGGATATGGACCAGGAGGAGTTGGACCTGGTGGTGCTGGGACTGGATATGGACCAGGAGGAGTTGGACCTGGTGGTGCTGGGACTGGATATGGACCAGGAGGAGTTGTACCTGGTGGTGCTGGGACTGGATATGGACCAGGAGGAGTTGTACCTGGTGGTGCTGGGACTGGATATGGACCAGGAGGAGTTGTACCTGGTGGTGCTGGGACTGGATATGGACCAGGAGGAGTTGTACCTGGTGGTGCTGGGACTGGATATGGACCTGGCAGAATTGGCACTGGAACAGGAACTGGGGGTAAATCAGCAGATACAGTTATAGAGTGAAATTGTAGACATAATTTCCCTTTATAGCTGTCCATTAACAGAACATGATTACTTTAATTCCCATTCATTGAAAACCCATCTGATAGTATATGTTTATTTCAGGATACGATGCCAGTGCCAAAGCTCGTAAATATGGTAAGGATATTCCAAAACTGTAAGATATGGATGTATAAAATATTTCTGCACTGTTTCCTAAAATTAATAAAACATTATAATTCTGCACATTGTAGGCATGCTAAGTGGAGCACTTGGAGGACCAGGGTTAGGACCAGCTGGACTTGGGCCAGGAGGAGTTGTACCTGGTGGTGCTGGGACTGGATATGGGCCAGCAGGAGTTGGGCCTGGTGGAATTAGACCTGGTGGAGTTGGACCTGGTGGTGCCGGGACTGGATATGGACCTGGTGGCGTTGTCCCTGGTGGAGCTGGTACAGGCTATGGACCTGGTGGCGTTGTCCCCGGTGGAGCTGGTACAGGGTATGGACCTGGTGGCATTGTCCCCGGTGGAGCTGGTACAGGGTATGGACCTGGTGGCATTGTCCCTGGTGGAGCTGGTACAGGCTATGGACCTGGTGGCGTTGTCCCTGGTGGAGCTGGTACAGGCTATGGACCTGGTGGCATTGTCCCTGGTGGAGCTGGTACAGGCTATGGACCTGGTGGCGTTGTCCCTGGTGGAGCTGGTACAGGCTATGGACCTGGTGGCGTTGTCCCTGGTGGAGCTGGTGGCGTTGTCCCTGGTGGAGCTGGTACAGGCTATGGGACCGGAGGTAAAATAAAAAACACAAACATATCCTCTAATACATTTAACTTGGTTATTATAGTTCTTAAAGTACTTATAATTTATTTACAGGATATGCAGGAGGAAAAGCAAATAAATATGGTGAGACAACCTTCTAAATATTAAATATTTTAATCAAATATTGGTATTTGATTAACTTTGTAGTAAACTTGTGATTTCATTGTTTCTACCAGCAGATAAAAGTCTGATCAATTAATCCTGCAGGCAGTAATTGATTGGACATTACTTCATGTTATCAAATCGTTCAGTAATATCTATATTCAATGACATCAGTTTTTGGATCAAAATAGTTTGCTTATTGTCCCTTTAAGAAATACATTTTCTGTACAGGACTTCCTGGAGGTGTGGGAGGTGCCCTGGGAGCAGGAGGACTAGGGGTTGGAACTGGGCCAGGGTCTGGACTTGGAGTTGGTGGAGGGCTTCCTGGACGAGGTGGGGTGGCAACTGGTGGTGGGCCTGGATCAGGACTCGGGACAGGAGGGACACCTGGTTCTGGCATTGGAACAGGAGGTTTAGCAGGAGGCTTTGGACCAGGTGGTGCCGGAGGTAAAAATAGAAAAAGATTATTGTCAAAATGTCTGAAACAACTTTGGAATTAGCCGCCTTTTTTTTTTAACCAGTTTTGTGTCATCGTTTTATACCCATGTGTCAAATTCTGAAAGCGCTGTGAAGGTCTATTGTATTTCAAATAAATTAACTTGGAGGACTAAACATATACAAAACTAACCAAACTTCACCCAAAACTGTTCCCCAACTGAAATTTTTACATTTTGATGCGAGACAGGTCAACTGGTAAATCATACAGAGCGGAAATTTGGTTTGTAGGTAGAACCCACTGAGACAAGAAAAAAAAAAAAGGTTGTTGGAGGTATGTTCTAAACCCAACAGGAAACATTAAAGGGTCATTTTTGATTTTTTATACATGTTGAAATTTTAGTCATCCATGATGGATGACCGATGAGACCATGTAGTCATATGCTGAGGTCATCTAAGCCCCGCCCCTTCGGAACAGGAAGTGACATTTTTTCCCATCTCCGGCCCCATTCACCTAATCACAATCATCTTGTGTCAGAAGACAGATAACATGTTGGTCTTACTTGTTATAAAGAACAAAGAGTTACCCGTGGAGGATGTGGCAATGGTGGTGTGGCAAAGACAGATAGTAAGGTTTTTCCATACATTTGGCTCTAAATTTCACATATTTCAACTGAGCTGCACCAAAATGACGATTGGTCCTAATCTGCCCTCAAAAAAGAATGTAGTTCAAAATTTCATGGGCGTAGCTTAATTCCTTCACAGTGCCGTTAGAAATCTTTAAAAAAAGAATCAGCCCCCAAATTAGCCCAAGCATGCTTTTACCGACAATCACAATATTACGGTACACATGTGCAACTTATCACGACCAACAAAAAAAATCTCTGGTAGCCATGGATCAATTCAAACCTAACAAAAAGTTGTTTGTTTTGAATCAAAGACATTTTGTCCGTTTTAAGCACACTGTATATAACCAAACTCCTCCTACAACTTTTCACATACAAACTTCAGAATCACTCAATAGTCTTTAAGATTTGACAATCAAAAGTTATCAAAACCTTTGTGCTACATCAAAGCCAAGCTAAAATCTGACCATTCACCATAAAATATCAAGATGTAATACCTTCCACATACAAGAATACAACTATATGAACCATATGTGTATCAAAACAGACCAGCACTGATCACATTCACCACCACAACGCCATACTAGACCCTCCTCTTCTGAACAGGAAGTCACCTTAAATAAACTAATAATATTGATGTGTAAACATTTTAATTCTCTGCTTTATTTCTTAGGATATCCTGGTGGTGCAAAGTCTCTCAAATATGGTGGGATTTAATAGTTATTTGACTCATCTAAAAAGTGAAAACAATTGTATGTTAGATTAGCTTTTGACTTTAACTGTAACTATGATGTTATGTCTAATTGTTTATATGACAAAAATTAACATGTTGACTAGTTATAAGTTAGCTGTAAACTCTCTTCTTCACAGGGCTTCCTGGTGGGGGAGGATCTCCTGGATCTGGATTTGGGGGTCCAGGAACTGGAGCAGCTCTTGGTGTTGGCAGAGGATATGGACCTGGAAGTGGCTCGGTAGCTGGAACTGGTTATGTGCCCGGAGGAGGTTATGGTGTAGGCCCGGGAGCTGGATATGGGACAGGTGAAGATGGCATTTTCATCTCTTGAATACACTCTGATTAGTTACAACTTGAAACCTGTTGAGGTAAAGTTTCTCTCTTATGCACAGGTTATGGGCCTGGTTCTAAACCTTCTAAATACGGTATGAAAGAAAATTACATTTTCAATAAATTCATTTTTTTGGAATGTTTGAAATTGCAAGAAATGCTGATGTTTTTTTCTGATACATTTTTTGCCAAAGGTCAAGTTGGAACAGGTGGTGACGGAGCACTTGGAGGGGGAGCCGGAAGAGGTAATGAGTTCTTTCTTTTGGTGTTTGTGTGCTGGCGCATTTTTCATTCTCTTAAGTTAAAACACTTTTTGGCGTAATCTGAAAATGTTTTTTTTTTCCTCTTATTCTTTGGTTTGATGTTCTTATAGGGGGCTATGGACCTGGATCTGGAGGTCAAGGTTAGTTTGGTCTGTATTGTATCAAAAAGATAAAATTTTAAATGTAAAACTCCTTTAAACAATTAATTATCTTTTATGGAGCCAAGAGATTATGGGTTGAAATGATTTTACAAATATGCTGCCATAGGACGACTGAACAAAAATAGGGGTATTTCTACGTAGCTTTCTTCAGACATTATCAGACGGCAGACACAGTCAAATATAAAACCTTTGCACATTTTCATTTTGCCAATTGTTTTCTGCCATAGCAACGTGGTAAAAGTGTTTTTGACAACTCTCATAAGCAGCCAATAAAAATCCTATCAGCTACTTTGAACTTACTGAATTCAGTCAACAATAATCACAGTTACTTCTTTTGTCCATTCCAGACTTAGATGACAGTTTAGGAATTAAACAAAACATCAAAACAAACAAAAAAAATCAGAATGCACAACAACAAAAAAAGTTTTCAAATTCAGATTAAAAAGTTATTTTGTGGTCAGAAAAAATACCTTGGTCATCTGTACATGTTTTCTTATTATTTCGTTGTGAAATCAAGTTAGGTTTTTCTCTGTCCACAGCAGGGAGTAAAACAGCTAAGTTTGGTAAACAGACAGAGGAAAATCAATCAATTAAATAAGATTTAAAAGGAATTTGTTAATAACTATCCGTTGTTTTCAACATTTAAGGCCAGACAGGCGCTGTTGTACCTGGGACAGGAGCAGGAACCGGTGCTGATGTAAATGGAACCGTCAGTGGTGCAAGACCAACACCTCAACCTGGTGGTGAGCTAATCCTTAATGTTTTTAAGATTAAACACATTATTGTGGCCACTTTAAATCAATAAGTGGATTATCTATATCTGATAAATCACATAAATTGGATCAGGAAGAAGACCTGGATCTCCAGATGGTACATCAACACCAGCAGGAGAAGGTATCTGTAATATTTTTGTTTCTACTTTAATTCCTCAGATGAGGTTTCTCTTATTCATATTTAAGAAGTTTTTAATTATTTTTAAACTAATTGTCCAGGTGATGGTGGTGCTAGCACTACGTTAGAGGGCTCTGGGATTCCTGGAGGAGATGGTGTGTGAAACTGGAAATAATTTATATTAAATGAGATCAATCTGTTTTGATTGAAAAGTTGATTTCATATAAATTAATATTAAAGCAGGACAGACTGGTGTAGGTGGAAGACCACTGGGAGGCGAGGGAGATAGTGCAAATGGAACCAGTATCCCCATCATTGGAGCAGCACCAGGTAATTCCAACCAAAACACTCATCAAATATGCTAAAGTGTATTAATATTAAAATATTATATAAATTATTAATAATATAAAATATTATTGTGCAAATGCTAGATATTATCTTAAAGCTATGATTCATTTATACCCATTTAATCATTGTTCTAAAATAGGATTTAATGGGACCACAGTTCCAGCTGAGATTCTTTTACAATTTGTAAAAGTGACGTCAGGTTATAATGTAATCAGTCTTTGTGGGCGTCTACAATTTCACTTTACATAAGCAATGTTTTCATAGACTTCTCAAACAGCATCCCCATGTGACGAAAACAGGACACTTTCATTTCATTACTCATTCAATCTGAGTAAAATAAGATTTACATTTTATGTGTAAAATCTGTAAATAAGATAAAGTAACTTTTAGTTTGTGTTGGTTTAATGTTTGGCTATAAGGTTGTTCCAGGAACATTTACATTAGAAGAGCAAGAATAAGAAAAACTTTGGATTAATAAATATGGTCCTCAAATTAAGCTGTTTATCTTTTTGACTCTCATATCATCATAGGTTTGATAAGTTTACCTCATGCACTAATGACTCATTTTAGAAATGTTAGGTTTTAACAAAAGATAATTAAAACATATTAGTTGTCTTTGTTTCCTGGCTGTTAGTGATTTCCAATTTTCTTGCAGGTCTGATCTGCTACTTCCAACTTCAACTAACTTATATTTTTTATTTCTAAAATCTTCAAAAAATAAAAGAGAAAAATGTTATGTGAGGGTCAATTTATAAATGTAATAATTTTCAATCCAAAAGAAAATGAAGGAATCACTGGATCACGTTTAAAAACTTTATCCGATTGGTTTTTAAAATTTAGATAAAACAGTGAGTGCATAAACTAAAATATTGGGATTTCTAAATTAAGATGCACTTAATGAATAGTATGGAAACATCATTTTATTTTTATTATATTTGGCCAAAAAGTAGGGTTGTTTATAAACAAAATGGATGATATATTGGTGCATCTTGTAATTTTATATATTGTAAATAACATATCTCTACACTTTATTGACAAAGTGGAGATGTATATAATCTATATAATGTATATTTTACTTTTTGTACAAAAACAGAAGTATTATACCAAAACCAATGCAAATGCTGATCTTGTCAGTAATTATTTAAATTTTCCTGATTTAATGATTTTGAAGACAAAAAAACTTTAAAAAGTTCCAAGAAGAATTTTAATTTGAATCCTGAATAATAATATTCTGTTTTCTCTTTACAGCTGGTGGTTCACCTGTACAAACAGATGGTAGGTATTACTCTATGAACTAATTTCATCCACTGTGAACACTATTGGTAAGTGCATATTTTTAAAAGTATTTCTTGTTTTAGGAGGAACAGGAGTTGGTGAGTTGAACCATCAGAAATTAGGCTCACATTTTCAAACATACCTGTTCATAATTGATAAAATATTGTCACCTTGGTATTACGTTTTAAATTCTCTCTAAAATTCAGGCGGAACAGGAGTTCCCCCTAGAGGTGAGAGTTAATCATTGCAGTGTATTCCGATTGTTTCATATGACTGAAACCAGGAAGAAAACTGGTTTTGACTTAATTTTCTGATTTATGCAGGTTCTGGAGGTGATCTCTCCGGGGGAGGACTCCAACAAGTCAGTCCTCTCAAACCTCCAGGTGAATAAAATGAGTCTGGTTTAGGTATAACAAACATTACAGTTACTTTTGAACTATTCTTAATCCCTTTTCAGAACTAAAACATGAGAATACAAACACAAGATGAGAAAGAAATAAAATAAAATAAGAAAACAGAGTCATAGTAGTTATATTCCTAGAATATCTTCACATTTTGTCAAATTTCAATCAAAAATATTGTTTATGTTATTGCAACTTTATGTGGCAGATCAACATAAAGTAGTTTAGAACTGTAAAGTGAAAAGTAATTTATAAATGCTAATATTGTTATTAATAAAATTCTGAAAAAAGTGCCTTACATTTACACTCAAATCTTTTTAAATTTGAATAAGATCAATGTTTTAAAGGTAAACAGGTTCCACACGTTATTCAAGTCCGAGTAAATACAGTCGGAGGGGAGTACCCAAAACGTTAACTCAAGTAAGAGTAGCAGTACTTCAACATATCTTTACTCAAGTAAAAGTAAAAAGTAGCCGTCCAAAAATGTATCAAGTAAGAATAAAAAAGTCTACTCAACTACTGAGTAACAGATTAAATGTCAGTCATTTAATATTTAAAATTACATCATCAAAATATAAAGTTAAGTGGAAATTTTGGCATTTTAAGGATAAAAATAGCAATAATTCATATAAGAAAAAAAATGACAAAATTAATTTTTTCTGCAGGTGTGTGTCTGGTGAATTTTTGGTTATAACATGTTTGTTTTCCAATCAATGGGTAGAAAATCCAGAAATTTTACTGCAGTAAGAGATACTTCATAATAAAATTACTCAAGTAAAAGAAAAAAGTAAAAGTACTCCTAAAAGTACAATTTCTCAAAAAAAGTTTGTCAAGTAAATGTAACTGAGTAAATGAAACTAGGTACTACCTAACTCTGAATACAAGTAATCAGAAAAACAGCCTGGAAACTATGGAGGAGCAACATCTATGCTGTTCGGTCATCAAATAGATTTTGTAAAGTTTTTGGGTTTGTCTTACAGGTGTTCCTAGAGGCGACACACCAGGTGAGGGAGATGGGGAAGGAGGTCCTGATGGAGAAAGAGATGGAAAGCCCGGAAGCCCAACCGGCGCTGGGGGAACCGGAGACGTTTCTGGAACACAAGCAGGAGTGAGAAGAGGCGACAGTCCAGCCACTGGAAGTGAAATTGGACCAGCAGGAACAGCGAAACCACCTCAAGGTCCTGATTTTATCAAGTATACGACTAACAAACAAATGGACTAAAGTTACGAGATACAAAAAAAAACAAAAAACATCTGAACAAATTCTGGAAAAATGTTTTTTTAAATTATTTTATAGGTGTTGGACCAGGTGGAGTCGGTGGGGTGGCAGGAGTTGGGACGGTACCCGGAGCTGGTAGGATAGCAACAGAAGTCGTAAAGCCTGGAAAAAGTGAGCAGCAGCCATGTTTAATCTTCAGAATGTTTTTCATTAGTCTGTAATTTACTGACATTTAATTTATACATCTCACTTATTGTCTGCTGCAGGCTACGGTGCAGGTGGAGTTTTACCAGGTGGAGGTACGTAAACTTGCACTCCAACGTTAGAAAACGCTTGAACTGTGGTACAGCATGTACGTTCTTTCCAACTCAGGTCCACGGTACCCTGGTGCTGGTTCTGGCGGCTATGGTACTGGTACAGGAGGTTTTGGTGTAGGTCCAGGTGGATATGGTACTGGGTCTGGTGGATTTGGGAGACCCATTGGCGGTTCTGGCAGTGTTGGGACTCCTGGGGTTGGAACGGGCCCAGGAGGTGTAGCACCAGGCTCAGGTAGCGTCAGCGTTGGGCCGGGTGGATATGGTGGTGGTATCGGACCTGATGGTAGGTTCACTAGTACAAACATTTAAAAAGTAAAAACAAGTAAAACAGTTGGATTTGTGTTTAGTTTAAACAGACTCTAACAGGGAACCTGTTTGTCATTTGTGTTAACCAGGTTCTAGATATGGCACCGGTTCTGGAGCTGGGAAACCCCCAAAAAGTATGAAAGCACAGAATAAGTGCAGATTATAATGGGAGGAAACTGGAACTGAACAGGATTTAATTTCAGGTTATGGAGCTGGAGCGGGCCTTGGTCCAGGTGGCTTGGTGCCTGGTGGTGGTTACGGACCAAGCGGTACTGTTCAAGCTGGACTTGGTCCTGGCTCTGCTGGCACAGGACTGGGAGGTGTTGGAACTAGACCAGGTACCTTTGGTGGTGTTGGTACTGGTGGAGTAGGGCCTATTCCTGGAGTTTATACTGGAGGTCAAGGATTGGGAGCAAGAAAACCGTCAAAAACAGGTAGAATAATAAATACATTTAACAATTAAAAACTGTGACACATTTAAAAACGTTAAACTTTGTTGACAGGCTATGGAACATCACTGGGTGGAGCTGGATATGGACAGGGTAATTTTAATTTTATTCATTTATTCTAAAAGGGAAAAAGCACATTGATGAAGGTGATTAAACCCCATGAATGAGAGAGATTTCCCTCACATGTTGATAACAGGGTTTCCTCAAGTGGTTCATAAGCCTGGCGGGCCACCAGGCTTTACTTGCCCCTATGTAACAAATATATATATGACTTTTTAAAAAATGTTATCAACTGTTGCATCTAAAGTTTATTTCTTTCAAAGTGTCAAGCCAGAACAGAATGTGTATTGCCATTTTTCAGGTGCAGCAGTTGGAGCTGGTGGAGCAGGAACTGGACCTAGCAGATATGGACCTGGTTCTTTTGGGACTGGAGGAGTTGCACCTGGTGGAGCTGGTGCTGGTACTGGAGGCTTTGGACCAGCTGGTGCTGGACGTGGAGGCTTTGGGCCAGCTGGTGCTGGAACTGGAGGCTTTGGACCAGCTGGTGCTGGAACTGGAGGCTTTGGACCAGCTGGTGCTGGAACTGGAGGCTTTGGACCAGCTGGTGCTGGGACTGGAGGCTTTGGACCAGCTGGTGCTGGGACTGGAGGCTTTGGACCAGCTGGTGCTGGGACTGGAGGCTTTGGACCAGCTGGTGCTGGGACTGGAGGCTTTGGACCAGCTGGTGCTGGGATTGCAACTGGTTTTGGACCTGCTGGTCAAGGACCAGGAAAAAGGAAACCTAAATCTGGTATGTAGGGTTCACACAGGTAGACATAAAAATGGGTTTGATTTGTTGAAAATAATAAAACACAGTTTGTTTTTCATCTTTTCATCTCTGCTCATCCAGGTTATGGAGGAACTGGTTATGGACCAGGTAATCCAGTTCACGTTTAATCAATAATGAACTGTTTATATCTATATTTATATCTTTAATGCACTCTTTGTCCTGACAGGAGGTTCAGGAGGAGCCGGCCTTGGTGGTACTGGAGCAAGACCTGGAGGATACGGCCCAGTTGGCACTGGGGGTGCCAGATCTACTGGTTTTGGTACTGGAGGAACTGGAGGAGGAAGCTTTGGTACTGGAGGGACTGGAGGAGGAAGCAGCTTTGGACCTGGTGGCAAAGCACTTGGATCAAGAAAGTCTGGATATGGTTCAACTTTGGGTGCAACTGGATATGGACAAGGTAGATTTCTGTAATATGCCATTTTAAAAGCAAAACGATCGATAGATCGATAGATAGATTTTATTACAGACTCAAAGTCCAAATTACATAAAAAAGAAAACAAAAATGATAAAAGAGTAAAAAGTACAATTAAAAAATAACTCCTAACCATTCAGAAGGCAATCATACCAATAAAAAAACTCATCTCCAGAATACAGATGAGTATTTTACTGCATTATATTGGACATTAGTCAACAGTAGGATAGTTCTATAATTAGATTTGTTTAAACTGCAAATAAATTTAGACATAAGGTTTCTTAAAACAGCCATCAAAGTGCTGATGCAAGCAGATATAAACAATTCACTGGCACTGGTCCATCTGGGCTTATTTAACAAAAGTCTTAATGCATCATTATAGGCCACCTTCAATCTTCGAAGAATGGCTTTTTCAAAGTTGCACCACAAATGTGCAGTATACAGTGATGTACAATATGAGCTAAACAAGTTCAGTTTCACTTCACTGGAACAGAATCCAAACTTGCGGACAAGGATATTTAACTGAGCATTTAACATTCGAACCTCACGGTAAATGTCCTCATCATCATCAGACGGTCTGTCAACACATGGCCAATATATTTTACTTCATTTGAGACATTCAATAAAGTCCCAGACATTAAAAAAGTTGAGGTTATACTTTGCTGATGGTGCTGGTCTTTTACCTCCTACATCCATAGCTTTACCATCAAAAAGGACAAACAATATATAGTGGGTTAAAACGGGGAAATTCTGAAACGTCTAACTAAGAACACTGTCTCACACTGTCTGCAACTGACCTTTCACACAAGCACTGAACAACGAGACAAACCAACCATGTAAATATTGACACTTCATTACTGAGTTTGCTCCAGACAATTTCCTGCTTTGGGCTGGGATCTGGATGCATGCTACATTTACAGACATGACATAATAAAGCCTCATGGAGTGTGCTGGTCATTCATATACATCGGTCGCTTTTGCCTCATTTTTTTTTTTTTATTAATATTGTGATTAACCTATTATGTAAAATCACCAGTTTTTGAGCCTCACATCATGTTTATGTTATTCCCTCATCAAAACATACCTGGAGAGTTGCTTTGACTCTTTCATGCATGTTTGATAAATCCTTAAATCTCATTCGAGCCAAAACGCCTGCTGTCTCAGAGCATTCCTCCCCTTGACGCAGCTCCTTCAGACTAGTGGCAGCAGTAATTTCAAACACCTGATGGAACCGAGTTTAATATACAAGCTACTGCAAGTGCAACAGTCCTGAAAACCTTCTTAAAGGCTTCATGGAGAAACATTGTTCTGATGACGTGCTGAAGGCAGATTGTTGAAAAGAGCAGGAGCTTCTTAAAGAGACAGAGGTCCAATTTCAAGGTGTAAAATTTCTTTTGAGTCATGTTTGATATATAAATCATTTAGCATCAGATTGTGCTATAAAATGATAAGATGTGCCTGCAAAAGATTGCACCTTTAATTTAAAACTACTTATTTTCTTTTTATTTCTTCTGTAAATGATTTGATTTTTTACTATACCGACTGAGTTGCCTGTAATTTATCTAAACAACATTACTTACCTTTGACCTCCTTGTGCAGGAGTTGGAAACCGTCCAGGTGTGGGAACAGTTGGATATGTAGGAAGGGGACCAGGCAGGATAAACTTTCAAAAAGACATTGCTCTTAAATTTAGTGTTCTCCAGACTTTATTTGCTATAAAATGCTGTATTACACAGAGAAATCTAAGGTAATTACTCACCTTAACTTCCTTGTTCAGGTACTGCAGCTGGAGGTGCAGGAGGCGCTGGAGGAGGTCAAACAGTTGGAGGAGTAGGCGGTCTACCAGGTTCGTAACACAGAGCTCTGAAAAATAAAAACTAATTTATTATTAACCACAATATAAAAATTTACAATAAAAACACATTCAGATGAAGCAAAAAATCATAACTGCCTAACAGTTCAGGCGAAACAGTTTTAAATTGCAATGTGTATGTTGCACCAGGAGGGGGCGCTGTGCCTGGATATGGCGGAGTGGCAGGAGGAGGTTATCCAGGTAAAAGGACCTTCACCAGATTACAGGCATTCTTATAAAGAAATGTTTCAGTCTTGCAGTTGCTGTTTGTGTCATCTTAAAAATGACTTAAAAACACCTCAATGAAATTATTGTTAACAGAATCTATTGTTAACTGTGACTTTTCCTGCTATTGTTCCCTAGGATATGCAGGGACAGGACAAAAATGTAAGAAAACTTACTTTGTACTCTAATTGAGCCACAGCATTCAGCATTCACAGAGTCTATATTAACTGAAAGCAAACAACATATATTAATTTTAGTCACCTTTGAAAAGCCATTAAAAAACCCCCAAAAACTTGGATTTTTCTTTGGAAATAAGCAAAATCACTGTTTTTATTTTTCACAACTTTCAGCCAAAGCACAGAAGGCAGCCAAATATGCAGCCATGCAGGGTTTCCTTGGAACTGGAGGCTACAGAGGTAACAAAGATCAAATTATATAACCTGTTGTCCCAGAAGTTACTGTGATAATATTGTTTTTGAGACCATTTTCAAGTAATATAATGGTAGCAAAATAATGCAAGAACACATTTTCAAAGATCAATAAACTTTAAATTCTAATGAAGATTTAACACTGGAAGACATTTTAAATATCCAAAATTAACTATCAAAATATCAAATAAAATGGATACTGAGGTCTCTGTAAACAAAATTGTTCTTCAAAAAAATGCTAGTGGACACTTAAAACTTTTGTCATCCAGTTTTTTGTAGAAAGAAAGAAAAGAGAAAAAAGACAAATAATGCAAATGGAAATTATTGAGCTTGTTTTAATTTGTGCAATTAATTGATTTTTTGATTTAAGAAAGGGTTGGACCTCCCTTATGCCTTCAGAGCTGGCTTAATTTCTCTAGAGAAATAAAAGATTTTTGGAAATAAAAGTGTCACTGTAGACATTAACTCGGCATTTTCATCCACACAACTACCTTTCAACTGATATTTCCTCTTTTGAGTGGTTGTTGTGTGAAAACCACAGTAGATTTGAAGTTTCTGAAAAACTTCTCCTTTATGAGAAGAAGTTTTAGGTTTCAAAAGCCTAAATGCATTAAATTGTTACCATTTGATCTACATCAGAACAGGATATCCTGCTTTCTTTCTTGAGAAAAACATGTTGCAATTAGTTATTCAGCTACTAAAGAAACAGAAACATTGTGACTTTTTATTACAACAAAAATATTTGACGTCTCATTTGAAAAGGAGTAAAATCTATTTGTCACAGAATAAGCAAAAGTATTATCACATGTCTAAGACTCCTGGTGTCTTTGTACGTCAGCTGGAGAGTTACTGTCTTTCTTCCTGCTATTAGGTGGAGGCTGTCAGGGTAACTACTGTGGCCGAAGGAGGAAGTGAGAGACCGACAGACAGGAAGTGACCTCATTGAAACAACAGTGGTGCTATAGCATGATTACAGCTTGTAAAAGTCTTAGCTGATTTAGAAACTAAGGCCTTAACATGTTTGAAAAGCTACAATCTATAAATTTCTCTAAATATTTCTTAAAATCAGCCTTCTGTTGTAGACTAGTTTAATTTAACAATGTATTTACATTAGTTTTCTACAAGAAAAGAACAGAAATTGGAGGAAACTATTTATTATGAAGTCTGTCTAGGCTGAGAATCCAAAACAACGAGTCACATTTTATGGCCAAGCTGTTTAATATAATGTTTTGTTCATAGATGCTTTGTTAGATATGAACTGCAATATTGTTTATTGTAATTGTTTTGGGCAGATCCCTCAGCTCTGTCTGCATGCTGACGCACTGTTAAAAGATACTATTCAATAAAATTGCCTTAATACACTAACACTGAATTTATCTTTAGTTTCACATTTGTCAAAGCCGTTTTTAACCCAAACATTTTAGACGGATTTATAAGCTTTCAGTAGATAAAACACAGACATTTTTGTTTTTGTGGAAGGAAGAATAACAGCTTTAATGTTCTTCCTATATATCTCTGAAAAGATTTTGTTCGTGTCACTGTACTCACATCTCAGGACCTGCAGATTTTAACACTTCTTACAAAGTAACAAAGAATTTTTAATGTAAAATTCTAGTTAATGTGCAGTAAGGATGTTGTATTGTTACAGAAAGTCACAATGTGACTTTGTGTCAGATTTTTTATGTGACATTGATAAAATCTAACCAAATATGAATTATGAGAAAAAAGGACAACTTTTAACTACTTTTCATTCTTGTCTTGTAACACTGTTGAAAAGAAATGAGCTCACACTAACTAGTATCTTTAATTTATGCATATAAATGTATTTGGACACCTCTTTTATTTGCCTACATCTTGTAAGTGGGCGTTATGAAAAGGTCTAACACCTTCATAAATAGATGATGTGTTTTCTACATTGTCCCTAGGAACCTAGATCATTTTAAAATCTTAATGTAAATGAGCTCGTCTTTCTATCCTGTAGCTCTACATGTGCTTAACATTTGTTTTGTTTGTTTTGCCTATGAAGAAAATTATGAGCTTTTGTACATTGTTTCCTGAAGTAAAGAGAAGAACAATAAAATCTAGTTCTAACATGGAGTTTGTTTGTTGTTTTATTTTAGCCACAGGAAATCATAACCATAATCATAATGCTGGACATTAATGTTCAAAAAATGAGTTGAGATCAGGAAGAGGAAGTCACATATAAAGAAATAGATGAGTGTTTTCACATTTCTATCTGTGGTTGCTCTTTTAAAACCAAAGGCCTAAAAAAGGAGCTTTGGTGATTCTAAGGGATGGCAGAAAAGTTGAACGCCATTTTCAAGTTGACTTATGGAAATCAAAAGATCATTTTGTTAACCATGAGAGCACAAATATGAATAAAGTGGTAAACAACAACACAAACACACATCTGGCAGCAGGAAAGAATCAGAAGTAATAAACAGAAACATAGCATTTCTGTTTTAACAAACAATAAAAGCATCAGAAGCTGCAGAAGGAAGTCAAAGTCTTTTTAACAGAGCTTCCTTAATTCAGGGCTCTTGCAGGTTTTGATGCGTCTGTGTACAAGTTGAGATATCCAATAAACTGAACTATAAGTTCTTAAAGAAACAAAATGCCAAAATTCTCTGCAACATGCAAATTCTGCTTCTTTCATATAATTGTATACTGATGGTGCACAGACTGCAGTTTTCTGGATGATCACGATTACTGATCTTTAAAAAGTTTCACCTGCCGACACCAATTTGTTTTGCCTAAAATGTTGCTAAATATAGCAAGAAAGTCACTGAGTTAGTAACAGTGGGTGACTATAACCTGGTGGGCCGGCCTGTCAGTCAAATCTCTCTCTGTCGTAAAGGCAGATACGGACTGTGGCTACATTTTAGACCTTTCCTCAGGCAGACGAGATCAGTTTCACATTTAAATATCAGCCGATCAATATCTTCCAAAATTAAGAAAATCATTGCCAATGTGAAAGTAGTCTAATTTTCTGCTATATCAAGCTCTTGCTATTTTGCAGTAGCAACAGTATTGCTGTTTTTTTGCACTTTTTTTGTTTTTGTTTAGTTCAAACATGAAGAACCAACATTAGTTTAATCAGAACAAGAATCCAGAGAAACCCCTACTAGTTTATAAATTATGTAAATCTTTTAGTTTTATTTGTATTTCCCTCTAATTCGGGGATGTCAAACACATTTTTATTTTGGGCCATATCAAAAATCTGAAGGTTCTTCAGGTTGAGCCAAAATGTATTGATAAAACCCATTAAATTCCTAAAATACAGATAAATAGATACTTCAGCATTCAATAAGTTTTTCTTAAAACAAAATAATACTGAATATCTTTTCACACTGATCCGACCAAAAGGATTTGTGATTGTTTTTGTGGTTTTGTTGTCATCAAAATCACACATTTTGTGGTGTCAATTTAGAAATATTTAAAGGACTTGTTATATTTGCACTAATCTATGATCTTAAATGAGACTTTTTATTAATCGATTAATAAACGTCACGGACTATAATTTGACAGCAGGTAAGGCTGAGACAGCAGTCACTTAAACTCAACGTTTTTGGCCAATTTTGAGAAAAAAATTCAGTAAAATCAGAAAAAATGTGGAGGGACTTTTAGATGTAATTTGGAGTCTAGTGGGCCACAAAAAAAGCTACAGCGGGCCAGATTTGGCCCCCAGGCCTCGAGTTTGACACTCTTGAACTGCCTTGTTGCTGAAAATGTGCTTTATAGATAAAATTACCTTACCTGTTTTTGCTAAATATGTTTTGATATCCTCCTGGAAATGCTCACTTTCTTCTTTAGATTCCTTTTTTTTTCCTCCCGTTGCCATGGTGACTGTCGTATAATCACGCTCAAGCTCAACTTTGGGATAACTTGACTCAGAGTTGAGTTACATAGTTGGTATCTCAGAGCCCGAGTATCACAGAGCTGGTAGGTTAATTCAGATCATCTGCCCAACTCAGGGTTTGGGGTAAAAATATAACAAAATCGAAAAAAAAAACAAAAACATTTAATTAATTTCTTTTAATAAAAATCGTGTGAAACTTTAACAAAAACTGCAGGTCTGTGTCTGTGTCTAGTGAATTTTGGTTAAAATTTGTTTGTTTTTCATTCAGTGGAAATCCAGAAATTGTACTCAAGTAAAAATAGTGATACTTTATAATAAAGTAGAAGTAAAAACTACAGCATAGGAAAATACATTTGTTCGAAAAAAGTTCCTCAAGTAAATGTAAATGAGTATGAGTAATTACTACTTTACTCTGATTACATATAAAAAAGGGGCATTTATATATCAAGCTGTTAATTTAATTGATTATGGTTCATATAAATTTTTAAATGCATTTAGTTATAGACTTCTCTGAACTCCAGTATATGTACAACATGCATCTTTTTTTTTAAATCAAATGTTTCCACTGACACTGCTTTTTTACTCATATTTTGTCTGATTTTTGTGACTAAACAGGACATCTTAAATTAAGACACATTCATATATACCCTATTAGAAGTCTGTCTTTATTATTGTTACTCTCATTACGTTTACATGAATCCTTGAGGAACTTTATACCAAACAGAATCAATGGTTCTGTTCTTCTACCTCTAAGCTGCTTTGTCTAATTCTCCTCTGTTTGTTGTGTGGGATGAATGGATTGCTTTACTGTGGGATCTTGACAGTGCAGTAATTGGAGCATTCATAAAGAGATTATGTCTGCGCTAATGGGAACAAGCTGGATTTCAAAACATAGACTCTCACACACCACCTCTGTGAAAAGCAATAAACCCTCATCAGGGGATCAGATTTTATTCTGAATTTAGCTCTACTACATTTTGAGGAGTCTGCAGATAAGTGTAACTGTATCTTGCAGAGGTCTACATACTGGGAAGGACAGGAAAGGGAGGGCGGAGTGCAGCTTCTATAACTGGGATAGGCCTTTTTTTTCCAGCAAACAGGCTGATTTCAGAGGACCAGTTTTTTCTCACACTAACAACAACCCACCCACAGAGAAGGGAACATATGCACAGGAAGCCTCTACACATGGAGAAAGGCGGCAGAAAAGTAAAGGGCAACGCCTGCTACTGTCACGGCAGAGTGAGCGCCTGATTCACTCAGAAACTCATGCTGCTACAAAAAGCTCTTACTCAACTGGGTGGGTTGTGTGTGACTGCTGTGTGTCGATCACTTAGCAGAGCAGAATGTCACGACGAGACCAAAGGTTTCGGAGGGGAATAAAAGGACGGTAAGCACTGCGATTTTTAATCTACGAGACATTAAAATGCAGCGTAGAGGGAGAGACAGATGAAGAAAAAGACTAAGAGGATGAGAGGAAAAGTACAAGTGCAGATAAATTTCTGCATGCATACTTCCTCAAACTGAACTCTGTCAAGACTAACAGAAGCAAAAGCAAAGCGTGCTTTAATCCTGCTTGTGGTTAAACATCAACTTTAAGATGAGTAATTTACCAAACACTGAAAACCGAATGCAAAGCAAGTAGCTTGTGATCAATCAAGCAACTTTGTTTTTACATCTTAACATTCTTCTTGAGATCAGCCGGATAAGCATTCCACAAACAAGCAGGATGTTAACACTTATTCATCCTTAAATAAAACAAAATCTCCAAAAGAAAAACAGAAATAAAAAGTTTCTTACCTTGTACTTTGTAAATATAATTTTTTAAGGAAGTGAAGTTGGTTAGAACAGACAAAACAATGAGGAAGCTAAGCAAGAGAATATGTTGGCTAAAGTCTTAACATTTAGCATGTTAATGTCCTGACATGATAAAACATTTAATTTAATGCACTGAAACTAAGACAATGGTAACAGAAGGCTCAAAACATGAGGTAAAGTGGTGAGAAGAAAAAGCAAAAGGAATGAAGTATTTGGAAATATATTTGGGCTTATTCCAGAGTATTTTCCAACCAGATGTTCGAGAGGAAGTGCAGATGTGCAGCTGGAAGGTTTCCCAAAAGGACAAAAAAATAATAAATCACCACCTTTTGTCAAGCTTTTATTATCTCATTAGTTCCTTTATGACGAACGAGAAACAGGTCTAATAAAGGACAGACAACACTTCCTTTGATTCAAGAGGATATTTGAACTTTGACACCAAACGCCTCACAATTTCAGCAATATATTCCCTGGAGTAAAATGAAATAAGGAACAGCGTAGTTGCAACACAGACTACAACAATGACTCATGATTTTAAAGTTTACAAAGTTTCAGCACTCTCAACAGTTTGGGTAAAATATACAAACTGCATTAATAACACAAAAGTATTTGCCCGTGTACTGACTTCTTCTGCTTGCTTTTCTTTTGCAAATGTTTCAAATTCATTTCAGTATCAAATAAAAATATACAAAGTAAATGTAAAACCCAGTTTTCAAATTATGCTGTCAATTACAAAGGGAGAAAATAGTCATTCAATTCAATCCAGCCATATGGGAAAATGTAACCTGATTGTTTGTGCAACCTTTAGCCAACAAACGTTTTTCCAGTGAGACTTTTTCATCACTTTTGGCTCCATTTTCTTGGCAGACTCGTTTTAATTCAGCCAGACTAGAAACATTTCAACTGGATTTGAGTCGGGACTTTGACAAAATCACTCCAGAACCTTCATTTGTTTGTATTTGAGGAGTCGGAGGTTGGATCACTGTCCTGCTAAAAGAGTGGATTTGCTTTAGGAAGACCTGGATATTCCTCTATTTGGGGCAGAGAGAATAAATCCAGATTCTATTTAGGACTGTTGGAATAAGCAATAAATCAATTAATAACATAATAAATTAAAAATAAACTCATAATTTTTTTTTGCTTTATTTAATGTTTTTCTCTTATCTCTCTCTTTTTAATCAAAAACTGATCTGGTGCTTTGGTTTCCACTGTTTCTGTTTTGTTTATTTATTTTGAACATTTAAAATGTCTCCCAGTTCCAGTCCTAAATGTTCATTGGATTTTAAAGATTGCTGATCTTTCAGAATGTGTTCCTGCACATTCGCGTACTATTGTGTTACTTAAAGTGGTTTCAAAACAATTGCATCTCTGGATGCAAGTTTTGCCCAGTCTCTTTCTTATTGACCTTAATTAAGGCAAACAAGACCTGTGGTGCTTTCGATGTTAACCTCGGTCGTTTTGTGACTTTCTAGATTAACTATTGCAGTTCTCCTACTGGAAAAAGGTCATTTTTTAAAAAAGTGGCTACATTCACCTGCTGTTGAATTTCTTGACGTGAAACAAATTTTAATGGATAACAAACTGTTCCAGAAGTTATTGCGTTAAACAATAACATTGTTTTTTTGAGCCCATTAATGGACATAAAAATGCAAGAACACATTCTGAAAACTTAATAAACTTTATACCCTAAAGAACATTTAACACTGGCACTGAAATACATTTTAAATATCCAAAACAACAGAAACAACAAAAAGAATGACTTATTCCTTCAAAACAAAAGAGACCCGAATTAAAGCTTTTATTATCCAGTTTTTTGGTAGAAAGAGAAAAACAATAAATTATGCAAATAGAAATTATTGAGCTTGTTTGAATCCGTTATACGATTAATTTATTATTTGCTTAATGACGTGTTGCTTTTTCAGATATTTGAGCCTACATCATGCTGTTAGAGGAGTTTTATTGACTCTACATTTGATTCTTTTCATGACCAAGTCTTGCTATAGTTTGTGAAAATGACCTAAAACAAACACAGGTAACCATAATAGTCATTTCCACATTGGTTTGGGTGGCTGGTTTCTCCTAAAAACACACACAAGAGGAAAACCACCCTTTTATTTACACCTGATGCACAAACTTATTATATGAGTTACAAAAAAGTAAAAACAAATTAAATCTGGACTTTTTCACAACACTGTATTTCTTCACTCTTCTATAAATTAATAAAATTGTACATCTGGTTTTAGAGAAATGCTATTTAATGTTTGAAAGGACACAGAGAAGCTGATTCCTTCCTCCCTTTCTTCTAAAGAATAATCCTTCCCCTTCCTATTACAAGAACAGTCTGCCATTGACTGTTAAAGGTTGAAAGAAACGTGGATCACTGCTCCATTCAGGAAGTCGCTTCCCGTTCTGGTTGTAATGTTGATGAGATAAGGAAACAGTTTTTTAAATCAGTCTATTCAAGTCAGGAAGTCAGGATGAGTTTCAGTTTTTAAAGCAAAGAATCTCATTGAGTTGTTTTCTTAAAATGCTTCGTCTCTGCCCAGCAGCACTGTAAATGCTAACATGGTATTTAATTAAAATAGTAAGTTGTCTTAAATCAGTTTTCATCATATTTAGTAAGTTACGTGGAATTTGTGGTTGAAAAGTCTCTAAAAACTCACTTTAACTGAGCTAGATTAATTTAGAAAAAGTAAGTTTTTGATAGTTGTGCTTTTATTCTGAATTAATACTGCATGCATCCAAGTACAAATGCTTTACTTGAGTTATTTTTCTTTACTGGAGCCAGTAATTTATCTTATCTCACTCAAGAAGAGAGACTAATTCCACACACCTGAATAAATCTCAATGTATTATTTTATCTTAAGTTAGGCTGTTAGCACTACGCTGACTTACCCGTCTGAGCTTGTCAAAGACAGGACACTGTGTGTTGACCTAGGGACCATTAGCGATATCACCACAGAGAACTAACGTTTTTGTTATTTTTTGGGGCGATTAATGCAGTTAATTGAATTTTTTTACATCCAAAACTCCCAAACTGGAACCTTTGTATTGTGTTTCTGGTATTCCTGTAAATCTGACGCACAAGTGACGCCTGCAAACAACAGTGATGGTTGATTTTCGAATCCCGGCATGATGACCTTTGTCCCATGTCTTCCTCCTCTTTATTATTACTCACTTTCCTGTCTGACCACTTGCAAATACAGGTCACTTCAGCCAGTAAAATCTTAGTAATTTAAATTTAATCAACAATTTCTGTCACATGCAAATTTACAGGAATACCAGAAACATGATGCAACCTTACAGCTGGGGACTTTTGATTGTAAAAAGATAAATAAATAAATAAAATGCAATTAATTGCGTTTATAGCTAAAAAAAACCCACAAAAAAACCTTGACTTTGAGACTTCTGATCAAATTTTCTTCAGTGTCAAAATGGCTCCCTCTCTAAATGCTTGCTTTGCTTCTTGTCGTCCTCATTAATAAAGGTGTTGTGATTGTGAGTGCATCCTGTCTCACTGGTACTACGAAAGAGAAGGACAACTCTACTGCAAGAAGCACTACTGGTCTCGCTTTGGAGAGCACTGCCACGGCTGCAAGGAGACCGTTTCCACAGGACTGGTTATGGTAACGTTTGTTCCTGGATTAGTGATGCACCACAGCAAAAAACCAGGACTGTCAAATTTATAACTATTAGTTCTTCACAGATAACAAACACTTCACTGTTTGAACAAATTCTGACTAGTTTAAGCCCTCTGAATTACTCTCCATAATCAAAAAACCTCAATTTTACTAACAATGATCCTATTCAGCTATGAGAAGTAAAAGTTGTTTTACTACTGTTCACTTCAGCTAATCAGAAACATTTAGTGTTTGATAAAAATAACCAGATTATTGATCCATCAGGAATGAATTGTTCCAATAAATACCACTGAAAATCCAACATTATGGAACATTAATGTGTGAGCACAACAAAGAATACCACAAATCAGAACGCTTTCAACTATTAATAACTTCAAAGGTTTCCTGCCCTGCTGGACGTAAACACTTTTCTTCCAAACAATTTCAGAGGAACTCCTTAAAAAACACCCTTCATGCTCCAAATGGAATAAACAAAAAATGAAACCAAAAGAATACAGGGGGAGAAAAATACCATTCTCCCTTAAGCAACACTGCATTGTCGTTTTATCACGTTACAAGTAATTATTTTACGAAGTTTGTTTTGTTATTTGTTTTTATAAAGTTACAAAGAGTAGAGAAAAAATGGTTTTCATATTTTCTTTTGCAATTATAAAGCTAAAAGTTTAGGCACACATTATGTCCAAGTTCACAATTCAACATTTTTTTAAATCTTGAGGTCAAAAGTCAGAATTCTGAGAATTTTCAAATTCTGACTTTTTTCCCCCAGAATTTTTAGTTTTTTTCTCAGAATTTTGACTTTGTCTCTCAGATTTTCCTTTTTTTTTTTTTCTTCAGATTTCCTCCCCTGGCTCCCAGAACACTTGAGTTTGACACTTGTGTCTTAAACCTTATTTCAATTCAATTACAGCAGCAGTCTCTACATTTTTTATTCACTTTGCACTTTTATAGACCGAAATTGGTGTTTCATCTTTACAAAAAACCTCAAGCTAGGTGAGACAAAGCTTTTAATGTGGATGTAGGTCAAGATTTTGAATGAAAATTCTTTGATCTAAATCTCATCAAGAGTCATTGATGCAACTTTCAGATGCGTCTCTCGCCTAACACACCTGAAACATTGGACTGAATTACATCCTCAGCATGCAGGATATAACGTGATAATTGTTGGCTAATATATTTCAAGTCTTACAAACTTTCATTTTAAATGCTAATGTAATATTTACAGCCTCACTGCAGCAGATGATCATACCAGACACAAATAACATTGCCCAAAGTGGTGGAAGCAAAAATGAAAAAAGATATTCAACTGATATCATCAATGCAAAGTTTAGTAGTTTAGTATCATCACAATGCTTCCTGAACTCAGTAGGTAGAGTTCACTCTGATCCTTTCACCAAGGTACCTATAAGAGCCACTAATTCAATATCAGTTTCCTGGTTTGCTATTTTGTGTTGGTCTACCGTACAACAGGTTAAAGTTTGTGGTTGTACCCTAAAAAATATGTTTGCTTTCTTTTCAGGTTGCAGGAGAGCAAAAGTACCATCCTGAGTGTTTTACATGCATGAGCTGTGAAATGGTCATAGGAGATGGAGACACTTATATGCTAATTGAACGCTCACGGCTTTACTGGTGAGAAAATAAATATACCAGTATATATAAAGAAACCATATTAAACAAATTTAGAGTATTAAATGTACTTTTGTTTATCTCTTCAGTGGCCACTGCTTTTGTCAGGGTGTTGTGCCAGCTGTGAGATCAACATCTCTTACACAGAGACCCCACATGGTGGCGCTGGTGTTTCTTCCTCCCACTGCAGCTGGATCTCGAGGCCTGACAATTTCTGCTGACTTCAGCCAAGACAAAAAACTTCTAATTACTGTTACAAAGTAAGTCTTGGTGGGTTTAAATTATCATCAGAAATTAAGAAAAGAGGACTTTTACCTGGCAAAAAATCCAAACCTTTTCTACAGACACGTAATAAACATTGTGAAAGCTTTTAAATAGTTGTTGAGTCCAAGTTTTAGAACATTGGAACCTCTAGACACAAAAAATCTTTGTCCATTATTTGTAAATCAGCTCAAAGTAATCAGTTGTTTAATAATTGCACATACTCAATAGTCTTATGAATCACTGCACCACCCATTCACCGTTGTGACTCTCCTTCAGTTTAGACCCAGGAGTCCTCAGCCCTGATCTGCTGTCTTCTGTCCAAGCTGGTGATCAAGTTTTGGAGGTCAATGGCATCCCAGTCCACAACATTTCCCCAGATGAGGTACCAATGCTTATGGACACTTTGCAGCATGACATTACATGTGCAATATGTTACCCCATGTTATGCTGACTAGCAAAGAGCTGCTAGCTGACAGTGACTATGATTGGTTTTGGCTGAAGTTATCAACAAAACGTGCAAAATGTTAAAAGTATGAATTATATATAAAAGAGAAATGGATTGCACCCAGCTGCCAACTCTACAAAACGAGGTCAGGAAAGTTTTAAGTAAGAAAAAAAATGCGAGGGAAACAGCTCAATTATGCTAGCTTGACTTTGAAAACATTAGCATGTAGATGTGATGTGGAATTTGGTGTGTTTCAGATCAGTTAAAAAAATAAAAACAGCGACCTAAATACCAACTCTTCACCAACTTTTCTCTAGATAAACCGTGTAATTCACGACACAAGCAGACCTCTCCAGCTCATCATTGAACATAATCCACAGTCACCTCAATACCTTCATCAACCAGGCAGCCCCCCAAATAACATCAGCTGTCCTGACCCTCGTGTCCACGACAAACTTACTTCTATCCATAACCTCCCAAGTCTGGAAGAAGAGCCAAGTACACCAGAGGAACAACAAGAACAACGAACGAGCCTCTCACCGCCTCGGCACCAAGGAAGCACCGGGTTACGAACCAAACATATTTCGTAAGTGATGACAGCTCTGGCTTAAGATTACTGCCCAAGTCAGGGAATGTCAAACTCATTTTTATTTTGGGCCATATCAAGGTTATGAATGTCCAGTTGAGGTAAAATGTACTGATGAAACTCATTACTAACACTCTAAAATATGAATAAATAGCTGCCTCTGCACTCGATGAGTCCTTCTTAAAGTTAAATAATACCAAAAATCATGACATTGATGTAATTTGGCAGAATATATCAGAAAATTACAGAAAAAGATCATGGCCACTGAAAAAATACAAGAATTCTGGATTTAGTCTTGTGAGGTCAAAAGTCAGAATTCTAAGAATTTTGCCCTTTTTTTCCCCCAAATTCTGACTTTATCCCGGAATTCTCAATTTTTTCTTAGAATCCGGACTTTTCTCAGAATTTTTCATTTTTATTCTCAGAATTTTTACTTTGTTTCTCAGAATTTTGTCTTTTTTCCCCCAAGAATTCTCATTTTTGATTTTAGAAGATTAAAGTCAGAATAATTCTGGCAAATTCTCAGAAAAAATTCAGAATTTTTTTTGGTGGCATTAATCTTTTTACGGTGAAAACTGCTTTCATTTAATTCTTAAAATATTATTTAAGCACACAATGGTTATTTTCAAGGTCATATTTACATGTCCCTCTGGGCCACATGAAACTCCATGGGGGGTCAGATTTGGCCCCTGGGCCTCAAGTTTGACACGTGTGACCCAAGTTGTTTTCTCTTTTCCAGACGAAGTTACAGCATAGATAAATGTCCTCTGTCTCCTGGAGCATTGTCGTTTCTCTCTCAAAAGAGAGACATGGTTCGCTCAGAGTCTCTTCGAGTCGACCCTGGGGAGCGGACACACCGTATCTTCAGACCGTCGGACCTTATCCATGGAGAGGTTCTAGGCAAAGGTTGCTTCGGTCAAGCTGTGAAGGTAATGTCCGTCCATTGTCTCTCTCCCTCAATTTTCTGACCTTCATTGTGAAACTTCATATCAAAAATCTTTATATTAAGGTAACACATCAGGAGACAGGGGAGGTAATGGTGATGAAAGAGCTAATACGATTTGACGAAGAAACACAGAAAACATTTTTAAAGGAAGTAAGTAGCAGAAATGCCACAAGACTTTTTAATTACTGCCTCACGTCTAATATTTACAATCTGAGCCAGATATTGTTCATCTCAGTGTCACAACCTCTCTCAAAATGTACACAGGTAAAGGTGATGCGCTGCCTTGACCATCCCAATGTCCTCAAGTTTATTGGATTGTTTTACAAAGACAAGCGAATAAATTTTGTCTCTGAATATATCCAAGGAGGAACTCTTCGAGAAACCATTGCAAAAATGGTGAGTTACAACTTTATTTTAAATGTATCGCAAATATTCAGTGTCAGAGCTGAGAAACACAATGAGTTGGTCATAATTTGGTTGTTTTAGGAGGAAGATTTCCCCTGGAATTTAAGAGTTGGATATGCTAAAGATATAGCCGCTGGAATGGTGAGTGTTGCTGGTCATTAAGGTTACAGCACTTACTTAAAGTATGAGCCACTTTTTCCACCAACTTTAACGCATTTCATTGGGATTTTATGCAACGGACCAACACACAGTAGTACATCACTTCTAAATGGAAGATAAATGATACATGGTTTCCATTTTTCAGACATAAAGTAACTCCAGTTGAGAATCTGTAATTTAATGTTCAGACATTATGTGTCTAATGTGAGTGAGGTTAAGTCATTTTGCAAAAATAATCTCTACATGTGCAACCAAGCAGACACAAAACAAAAAAAACCTGCAGTTGAAATGGAGGTACTGATTTAGAGAATCAAACTTAAAGATATAATTACTTTTTCAAGGCATAATAAAACATTAAATGATGAATTTAATGTTTCTCCTTTACAGGCATATCTGCACTCCATGAACGTGATCCACAGAGATCTAAACTCTTACAACTGCCTGGTCAGAGAGGTGAGCAATGAGCTTTATTAAATGCATGGAAAAGTTAGATTATTTTTTTTTTCTTTAAACAAGACTGTACTATATTATTTACAAAAATGTTCCATTCTCAATCCAAACTTAATATTTAGCACATTAAGTCACAAACATAAGTTTCCAGTACAAGTAATACATGTTTTTTATAGAAAATGCCATTTAGTAAAAGACTTTCTATAGTGACAACTGCACAGTTTATATTTATCGCATTATTTCTATATTTGTCTTTTTTTTAAGACTTTATAGTTGGTGCTTAGGTTTAGTTTATAATGCCATCCAATAACACATAAATTGGATGGCATCCTGTCAACTTTAAACATTTTTTAACTGCACCAGGATTAGCAGGTTTTCTGTTTCTAGTAAAAATCCTGGAGCTTTTCATTTCTCTTCGCTATAGAACCAGTCTGTGGTGGTGGCAGACTTTGGACTAGCCAGGCTGGTGATGGATGAACGGAGTCGGACCAAAACTTCATCTCTGGAGCGGAGCGTGAAGGGGCCACTGTCAGAGCTGCGCAAACCTGACCGGAGAAAACGGTATACTGTGGTTGGGAACCCCTACTGGATGGCCCCTGAGATGATCCATGGTGAGTGTGTTAACCAACTCATGAATGACGGACCTTCATGGTCTAAACTGAAACAAAAACTGTGCAGCTCAATAATTTTTTTTCTTTGACTCTTAGGAAAAACCTATGATGAACGTGTGGACATATTTTCCTTTGGGATTATGACTTGTGAGGTAGGAACATTTCGGTAATAACACAAAAGACGTAAAGCTAAGAAAATATAACCGTTACATTTCTGTTATTTTATTTCATGACGGAAGGAAATTTCTAAAAATATATATGAACTTACTCGTTTAAAGTACAAGTTAAAATTGCAAAACAAGTTTAAGAGATCCCTTACAAAAACATCCCATGAAAATCACGTGATTTTCATGTGATCACATGTGGAAATGTGTGATTCGCATGTGAATCACGTGATTTTACCACGAAACGTTCCAAAATTACACGTATTCATGTGCTTTCACATGTGATTCACATCATTCACATGTAAAAATTTGTGTGAACCACATGTGATTTTCATGGGATTTTTTTGCAAGGGATAAGCCAAACAAATTGGTGCACTGCTGCCGCCTGGTGGTAGTAGAATGTTACTACCACAAGGTTGCTTAAAAACAAGATGTTTAGGAAAAGAATGGTACAATTTTAAATTAATACGATTTTAAATCAATATCTATCAACATTATTGATAAATTACTGATAAATTAGAATATGAAAATCTAATTTAAAGGGAAACTCATACATGCATTCATTACATAGTGATGTACTTCAAATATTAAAGAAGTATATCACAAGTATATACAAGAAATGTGAATATTACATAAAGGAAAAATTATTTTTTATACATAAACATCATTTTCCACACAATCGTTTGCATTGCTGCTGTATTAACAATTGTCCAGAATAAAGTCACTGATATTTAGAGACACAAAATTCACATTTTTTGAGGCCTGTTTACCACCAAATTCTGGAGCACTGAGTTTTCACAAGGCAAAAAGTGTTTAAGACTAAAGTTGCACTTTAAAACAGTTGCTTATCGATTCCTCTTTGTGTCATCAGATAATTGGAAGAGTGAGTGCTGATCCGGACTACCTTCCCCGAACTAACGACTTTGGACTAAATGTAGAAAGTTTCCTCCAGCAGTATCACTCTCCACTGTGTCCATCTGCTTTCCTGCCATTGGCTGTTCTCTGCTGTGACATCGATGCTGATAAACGGTACGATTGTGTGAAAATAATTGGAGCTATTTGAAATAAAAACTATTTTTTAGGTATTTATGCTAAGAAAATGGTTATATCTTTGCAAAAAAATGGAGATGCTTAGATGTTTTTGTGCAAAATAGCCAAATAAAGAATAAAACATGAATGTCTTTGCTTTTCAGACCCTCTTTTATAAAGCTGGAGAAGTGGCTGGACAACCTGCTAATGAACCTCGAATTCAACCTGCATTTGCTTTCCGAGTTGGAGGAACTCGGTCAAGCCTTCTGGAAGATTCACAACCACCAAAACCAGAATGAAACTCCTGATTATCAAGACAATCTGAGCCCTGAGCTTTGTTCAGAGGAAGCAAATGGCCACACAGAGCCTAATCACTACCAAGGTCAAAGTAGCAAAACCGACAAAGACGCGAATGGTGAGCAACATGCACATGGCCACAATCTGAGGACTAAATCACAACACACAAACCAGCTCTGCTGCGAGTCTAAAAGCTCAGACCCGGGGAAGAGCGAGTGTGAGTCTCAAGAGGACAGCAACGTTAAAGAACAAGAAAAACCGCAGCATGAGCCGACACTGGTGGGCCGACCAAACAGGACTAGGAGAACTTGTAGAGTGCTGTGGGAAAGATCTACGGAGGACAGCTCGTTTCTCTGAATCGTTCTCAACATAACTGTGTTCAGTGTTGGGGAATAAACACATTTTATGAGGACATTGGTACCTTGACACAAAACAGAGAGACATATTTTAACTGGTTACTATGAATTAGATGCACAAAATGTGCAACTGCAGATTTATGAAGAATGTTTTTGAGAAGCTGTGCAGCTTGATATTATGGACTGTGCAGTCCATAAACCAGTATTTAAGTAGCAAAGCAAAATCCTAGTTCAAAAGGAATTTAATTCAGTATTTTTTACAACCAAAACTTTTTGTTGTAAAAATTTTTGTTTTCACAACAAAAAATTTCTGAAAAAATGTCCTGAAATTTTTCAAATTGCATGGATGGATGCTCTTTTTTGACAGACTGTGTTATAGTTCCATGGTTTATAAATTACCTCAAGCACACAATTTAACCTTTTTGTATTGCAAGGACTGTTTACTACTTGATATGCAAGAGCATGTCTGTCATAAGCTCAAATTGTCAAATGGCTCCAATTTCAAATTGGTCCAGATGCTGTGAAATATGTTATTTTATTCTTTAAGGTATGTTTAATTATTATTTAGATTATCTTATGTCTTGTCCCATACACTGAGCTACAAAATAACTACTAATGCTATTAAACTGTAGATAATATACAAAAATATGTACACCTTCTGATGTATAAGTCTGTATTACTATATTAAGACAGTACAGAAAAGTGACTGAGTAGAAAATACCTGATTTATGCTTTAAGGTTAATCATGGTCATCTGGTCAAGGCATTTGTCCACATGTCCCCTTGTCCCTGCAAATTGAAACAAAACCATCAGGAGTTATTATTTATATTCTGTGATGAGATATCAATCATCGTAATCTCTTCCAGAAAATTAAGGCCTCCTAATTTAACAAGTAAAGTCACTGAGTAGGGTGATTAAACCTTCAAAAAAGAAGCTTTAAAAATAACACTGCTGCAAATTTCTAAAAACTAATCAGTGTTCATGTCATGACTCAACTGTTTTAAAATACTCAATATGGTTATTTTTTTAAACTAATGCCTCTCACAACTTTTGTTTTGAAAACAAATCAATTAACACACTATTTTGAGTACAAATAAACATAAAATCACCAGGTCAGACCTGTAAAAGCAAAAAACTGTTGGCTGCATCTCTACCTCAAAATAAAGCATTTGTAGACATTGTCAAAACCAAATTACAAAAATACGGATTATTTTTATATTATAATGTCTCTATAATTTCAACAAAGATTATTCTTCTTCAAATTTGTTTGAAAAAAGATTTTTGAGACTAACTGAATTGGTAAAAAACTGTGATTTACATTTTCCTATTATATCTACAGCTAGATTTTGCAACATTTTTCCAGAAAATATATATTGTGCTCTAAGCTGTTTCACTCATTTCCTATAAACACAAGCTGTAATATCGAGATTTTACTAGTTTTTACAATTACAATATATTTGAATTTCTGAGTCACATGCTAACTTTTCCTTCTGAGACAGTGCAGGGCATAAAGTCTGACTGTAAATAACATTTGCCCTGGTTTTAAAATTATACATTAATAATATTCATGTATTTAACAAATTCAATGTTAAATACTAAATAATGACGTTTAAAATTATGGTTCCTGAAGTTTTGGGTATTTTAGCTGGCCGTTTTTCTCTTGCTTTTTTAACCCACCTCCACATCAGGTGGTGGCTAATGCTACATAGCAACTTGTCTCATACAGAACAAAACTTAACTTTAGCCAAAAGACAACAACAGAAAACGTCACTTCAAAATATATCTCTCTTGCTAAGTAAGCTAACTAAACGTTGCGAAATGTTTGAGCTAGATTTAAAAAATGTTTACGCTGACTGGCTAGTTGGCTAGCTTACCTTCTAGCTTACAGCGTAAATGGCTAAAATTGACTTAAAAGGCAGATAAACACCAAGAAAGAGTTATTTAACGCAGTCTATATTTTATAAATTTGAAATTATTACCATAAAAACAAATTCAGCGAAGCAGTACCAAGCCGTTATGCTCACGCGCTAAGGTTATCAGCTTTACCTTTGACCTCTGACCGACCAATGAAAATGGAGAGAAGTCTGGGAGCTGGCAAACGAGAAATATTTTTTATTTCTCAATTAATTGATTCAGGATTTAAGAAGTGGATATTTATTTTCTCAACAACATTTTCATTGAATTAGGTAGTGGAGGAGAAGTAATTAAGAAAATACATTTATAATGTGATTGTTAGAAAATGTGGGACGAGGTCTGTTACATTAAAATGAGTCTGGCAAGCTTCTCTGATTGAGCAATTAAAGACAATAAGTTTATTAAACTATTGCAAAAATATTTTAAATTAATATCTAATTTAGCTATACGTGATTATGTTTATATCAAGTAACTGTTTTACTTCAGTAGCTTTATATTAAAAACAGCCAATTAAAAAGAGTGCAACATTTTTCAACGTGAATTCAAAAGATTCAAACGTGAATCTTTTGTTTGATTCATGTTTGATCAAAAACCCAGCCAATATCCAGAGATCTGGTAGTCCTATAATTTACCATGAAAATGATTTTCTTACTATTTGAAATTGCAAATACTTCTGGATTTAGCTAAGCTCCTCTGAGAGCAACCAAGTAGCTAATTATTGTGGTATAATTGCAAAAGAGTGGACAAAAATTAAGATGAAGTATATTAGATAATATATGCAGGTGGCTTGTTATACAGACCAATGAATAAATACGTAATGGCTTGCCATACTGGCAGGCGCTCTAGCAGCAGGGCGCCGCATGTCGCCGATCTGGGGTCAGTTTGGACTCAGGTCACACCATGGAGCACATGTCCTCTCCGGTCAGATTCCGTAGCAATAAAAAAGGTAAGTCCTTAACATTTACATATTTCTAGCATGTATTTCTGTTTTATTAAAGTTTTCGGCAGTGAGGCAATAACTTCACTATTTAAACTACAAATGAATCACCCTGAAATATTCATGCTAAGCACCTTCAAGAGCCTGTCCAAATGTTTTGTGTGCTATTTAACGCTTGTTTATTATAATCTTAATTATTTATTTCAATTGCCAGCTTTATGTTTACCTTATGCCACATTAACCATACTCATTTATTTTCATACATTCCTTTTAGCAACTAATTTTCTCCTTTATACTAATGTTTTAATGTTCTGCTGTCCTTGTTCAAAGAAGCTACAGCTTTTTCAGAAAAGCAGGTAGGACTATCTTTAAAATGCACTTGTTTGTTAGAGTGTATTGTTTGTGTGTTTAGGAGGTAATTCTCCAACCCCCACCCTGTTAGAGTATTAGAAGCTGGGTTAAGCCTGTTGCTGAGGAGCTTTCTGGGTAATTAGAGGTGACAGGTAGAGGGATGGCAGATGAACCCTGATCAGACCTGCAGCTCTGTGAGTTGCACTTCTCTGTCATTAGACCAAGTCAGTAAGACAGTAAGCCTAATAGTTGGCTCAGATTTTATCATAGAGTAGATGATGTTGCGTTCAGGGTGGAGTATAAAATCAGTTGATGTTGGAGGCTGTGCTGATAAATAATGACCTGTATAAAGATGCTTGTCACAGTCTGTAGTTTGACCTGGGTGACCGTGAACTCCAGGGAGGTTTTTGTCCTCTTGCCCTGACAGATGGATGAGTTCCTTTTTAACGTTATAATGGGATCACTGGTCAGATCTAATCAGAGTAAAAACACTGTAGTCAAACAATGCAGGTGAAGATCAGTGGGCCCTTTCTTACTTTGTTTCCATACCTACAACATTATATTTACAAAAAAAATAAAAAATTTCCACTGGTTTCTAGTGGAAATATTTTAGAACAAGTAAAATAAGACTAAACTAATTCATAACTTTTCAGCAAGATCTAGGAGCTTGTTGTCAATAATCTGACAATTTGACAAATTTGTCAATAATTTCATAAAAATACTTGTTCCATTGGCAGATTATTTCACTTATGAGGAAAATGACTTGTTATAAGTGAAATAATCTGCCAATGGAACAAGTACTTTTTCATCAATACTAAGTAATTATTTACTTAAAACAAGCTCCTGTATCATGCTGAAAAGTTACTTGTAAGTAAGTTTTACCTTACTTCAAGTGAACTAAGATATACTCACTAGAAACTAGATCAAAATTACTTTGTAAGGTTTTGTTTTTTTCAGTGTAATGAATGTTAATTTCCAGCGCCAGTCACAGTTTAATATAGCTCCCAGTAGGGGTCAGTATCGCTCCACCAATGATAAATGACCTTTGGTAGGAGATGACCATTGCTAGGAGTAGCTATACTTCTAAATGAGTTATTTGTGTTGCAGAGCAACATTTTCACATTTAGCTATTTATTCACTGGGAGTTTTTTCGCTGACAGTAGTGGATGTACTTGTTTCCCTATTATTAATATGAAGTCTTAGCAGTAGACTGTAAAAGAAAAGAAACAATCTTTGTGACATTTCCTCCCAGTTGTCCAGTCTTTCCATCGAAGACCAGGCAGACATACAGTTCCCCTACGCCATGAGGGATCTACCTCCTGTGTCTCATTCAGCTGAAAAGTCACAGAACCAAGACCGCTTGGATGTAGAAGAACCTCCGACTGCAGCCAACGGGAGGCTGCCCGGGTATCCAGGAACGCCTCCTCCATCCCGTCCAGTTCGCCCTGCCGGTTCTCCGACCGTCCCTCCCCGGCCCAGTCACGCAGGACGGGACTCGTCACAGATTCTCCCGTTGAAGAGGCAGCTTGTCTCTCAGGTTTCTCTGGACTCTCCTCTGAGCCCGGCCTCGAGGCCACGCAGTCCCTGGAGACATCTTGACCCTTACGATTCTCCAGAGGTAGGTTTGGTTTGACGACTTTGAGCTCTAACGTTTTATTCTCTCAAGCCTATTACTGTGCAGCCCTTCACACTTTCTCCTCACACATTTGTGTAAACCAGGGGTGTCAAACTCCAGTCCTTTTAGATGTGCCTCTGCTGCACCACACCTGAATGGAATAATTAGGTCATTAGCAAGAAGAACTGTTCTAGACAAGGAGGAGATCATTAAGCTATTTCATTTCAGTGTTTTGTACCTGTGGTACATCTAAAAACTGCAGGACACCGACCCTCGAGGACTGGAGTTTGACACCCCTGGTATAAACTGAGGAGTTTCCTTCCTTTATTTACTCTGGTCGTTTGTAAAGTTACACAGTAAAAAATTAACAGTATTCATTTATTTTATTTAGTCTGTCAGAGAAAAAAATGTAGGTTTTCATTTTTCAAGATCATATTTTCACCATGTTATTCATACATTTATAAATGTCAAAGTTCCAAAGTAAATATTTAACTAATAAGTTAAATGCTTAGTTAGCAAGCTAAATATTTAAATATAAGCAAAATATTCACTTTGGAAAATAAATATTTAGTTTGAAAATTAACTATTTAGCTCATACGTAAACATTTAGTTGGAATCTAAATATTTAGTTACCTAACTAAACATTAAATATTAAATTTAATATTTAAATATATTACATAAATATTTGGCATTTTACTGTAAGCAATTAACAGCAATAATTAGCCTGTGAAAAAGAAAATAATTGTGGGTGTTCATTTTTCAGTTGATTTTTAACCATGTTAACTAAACAAAATTTTCAATTAACATGTTAAATATTTAGTTTGTAAATACTGAATAGTTTAAATAAATCACTAATGTGAAAACATCCAGCTAAATATTTCCATATTTAAGTCTGAGCTCCGAGCTAAACATTTAATTTTCAAACTAAATATTTATTCTCCAAATATTTTGCTCAGACCTATATATTTAACTTGATGACTTTTTTTTTTATTTATAAGCTAAATATTTAGTTTGCTAAAATATTAAGCTTGCTAATTAAATATTTAGTTAAGAACACTGATATTTCTAAATGTATGAATAACATGGTGAAAATGTGATTTCAAAAAATTAACACCCATATTTTTTCTCTGTCACAGGCTAACTAAACCAAATTATAGCTGTTAATGTTTTACTGTATAACTTCACAGATGGACGCCTCAGTCCTATGTTTGTCTTAAACCATCATTTACTATGTGCGATTAATCCTCACAGATTCATCGAATTGGGTTTGTTGAAGGCCACAGCAGTAACTGGTTGCTTCATGATGCTGAAATGTGGATCTGCTGAGCATTAATATGACGTTCATGTCTTCGTTCTGCAGGACCAGGACAAAGAGTACGTGGGTTTTGCTACGTTGCCCAACCAGGTTCACAGAAAGACGGTGAAGAAAGGATTCACCTTTACGCTGATGGTGGCAGGTGAATATTTAAAAAAATAACCTAATTATGCTGCTAGAATTACACAGGGCAGTTCCAGTCAGAAGTTTCCATCATTCTTTACTTTTATTGATTTATTTGATCCACTTTTTTCTTCTGGTGCTGTGATGTTACTTCAGTGTTGATGTGGTTTTGGGATCGTTGTGTCAGTGTTTTGACACACAGCTGTTGCTTCAAGTTAAAGTTGAAAAAATTGAAGGCAGTTCTTCATCTTAATCATTTATTTATCAGCTTTGTAAAATCTATCAGTGTCTTTGGAAGAAAAACAGCCCACAGCATGATTCTACCACCACCGTGCTCAACAGATGCCCCAATATTCTTGGTCGGAATACCAATGTTTGTCTTATCTGACTTGGAGACGTTTGTTCAGAAAACATTTAGTTTGGCCAGCTTTGTATCACATTTTTTGTTTTGGATTTTCTTCTGGATTATTTTGGCTTTTATTTTTTAATAACTCTCAATTTCTACCATAACATTCGCTACGGTTTTTAAATGCACTCATGGTGAAAACACCTTAATTTTTCGTTGTCTGATAAAGTTTTTGGTCATAACTATCAGTACATTTGGAGAAAAAAAATGGTGGTGGCAACATCATGCTGTGGGTAGTGTTTTAGTTGGGAGCTAAATATTTAGCTTCCAAACAAAATTTTTAATTTGAACGCCAAATATTCAGTTTATAAATATTAGTTTGAGAGCAAACGCTTGAAAATAAATAAATAACTATTCTAATAATTCCACGTTTGTGGAAGAAAACCCAATACAATCTGTCCCCAAACAGATTAGAAGGCAGTTATTTTTTACTTAATAATAATAAAAATAATAAGGAAGATGTTATGTGGTCTGATCTGAGTGCTATTCTGAGCATATTTGGAGGAATTTGTGTTCCTGTTATTGTAGGAGAGACTGGACTCGGCAAATCCACACTAATAAACAGTTTGTTCCTCACTGATCTCTACAAAGACAGAAAAGTTCCCAACGCTGAGGGTGAGTTCACCTTCATCATTTATCCAACCATTCAGTTCTTCTTAGAGAGTTTTTAACTCTGCATGCATCGTTACCTCTGGTTAATCTGCAGAGCGGATCAGTCTAACGGTCGACATCATCAAGCACACCATCGGCATCGAGGAGAAAGGAATCAAACTGAGGCTCTCCATCATAGACACGCCAGGCTTTGGAGATGCTGTCAACAACACAGCAAGGTGAGCGGATGTATGAAAACAGCATCCCACTGCTGCAGCCCAAAGAAAAACACAAAGTTTTAATAAGCTCCTAAATATCCAAGACCTCACCTTCAAAAATCTACATTAATCACACATATTTACAAATATAATCTCATTAAAACATATTTTTATCAGACGCCAAAAACACAGAATATTAGCAAGTAATTTTGGTCAAATATCTTCATTTGTAGTAAGACGAAACTAATTCATAGGTAACTTTTCAGCAAAATGTATGAGCGTGTTTTAAGTAAATAATTAATATTGATGTAAAAGTAACAAATCCACTGACAGATTATTTTACTGATAACATGGGAAAAATATCTTATTACAAGTTAAATAATCTGCCAAGGAAACTAGAACTTTTTTTTAATATTAAGAAATTACTGACTCTAAATAAACTCTTATATCTTGCTGACTAGTTACTTAAGAGTTGGTTTTGCCTTATTTTAAGTGTACTAAGATATTTCCACTAGAAACTAGACCAAAAACACTTCCTAAGATTTTGTATTTTTGCGGTGAATAATGAAAAACAATTAGCTAAAATAACCATATGATTTATTTTAGATTTTTTTACTTCTTTCCTCATTTATTTGCCAGTTATGTATTTATTTTCCTTTCTCTGCATTATATTATAATTATACAAGAACTTTAAAAACTATTTTGTTGCTAATGCTTAATTTTGACAGGTTTGTTAAACGTCAGTCTGTATCACAGAGGGTGTATAAAATAAATAATCATGAAACTGCTTGCATTAAAAACATCTCCTGTAGGTTTGCTGCTCTAATCACAGATATTTTATGTGTTTGCATCAGCTGGAAGCATGTAGAAGACTACATTGACCAGCAGTTCGAGCAGTATTTCAGAGATGAGAGCGGGCTGAACAGGAAGAACATTCAGGACAACAGAGTCCACTGCCTGCTCTACTTCATCTCTCCTTTTGGCCACGGGTACATTCCTACTTCTGCATCTAAAGATGTTTTACAGCCTCAGCTGCATCCATGCAGCATGTTCAGAGTTTAATCATGTTTTGTTTTCCCTCTGCTGTCAGTTTAAGGCCGATTGACGTGGAGTGCATGAAGGCTTTGCATGAAAAAGTCAACATTATTCCTTTACTGGCCAAAGCCGACAGCCTGACGCAAGCAGAAGTCTACAGCAAGAAATTAAAGGTACAATAATTTATAAATTCAGTAGTTTTCTTTACTCAAACCTAAAAATAATCCAGGATGTAACTATTAATCTTGTACTATTAAAAACTGACTGAACCGTTTATTTCTTTATTATGGTCAGTAATTAGTTACATTTACTCAATTACATTTACTTGAGTAACTGTTTCTTTTTTAAATGTACTTTTAAGAGTATTTTTGCAACTTTTTTCTTTTACTTGAGTATTTTGTTATGATGTATTGCTACTTTTACTTTAGTGAAATTTCTGGATTCTGGACCCACTGAATGAAAAACAAACATGTTTTACCCAAAAACTCACCAGACTCAGACACACGCCTGCAGATTTTGTTAAAGTTTCTAGGTTTTATATTGAAAGTAACTGATTTGGAAAAAATTTATTTTGTCTGATTGTGATATTGGTTTTTACTTATATGAATTATTGCCATTTTCGTCCTTAAAATACAAAAATTTCCACTTAATATTTTGTTCCGTCTGATGATGTCGTTTATAAATATAAATGACTGATAATTTGATCAGTTACTCAGTACTTGAGTAGACGTTTTACCAAATACTTTATATTCTAACTCAAGTAAAAATATGTAACATGTGGTACTACTCTTACTTTAGTACAATTTATGGGTACTTTACCCACCTCTGATCATTGTTTATTCCTCTTCCACCATGATAGTTTTCTTCTGTTTCAGATGAGGGACGAGATCAAGCAGTTTGGGATTAACATCTATCAGTTTCCAGAGTGCGACTCGGATGAGGACGAAGACTTCAAGAGACAGGAACAGATCCTCAAGGTTTGACCTGGAAACGAGATAAAAGTGGCATCTCATCCTCACAGGCTCTAACAGTTAGACATTTTGACCTCTGCTTGCAGGACAGCATACCGTTTGCTGTAATCGGGAGCAACATCCAGGTGGACAGCAAAGGCAAAAGGTTCAGAGGTCGCTCCTATCCGTGGGGCGTGGTAGAAGGTATGAAACTAATACACTGCTTGGTATTTTGTCTCTTTACACCCATAGAACCTCAATGTGTTGTTGTTTGTTATTTTTAAGGGATTCTATTTAAAGATTCTATTAAAGAAAACTAAGAACCATGTAGCAAACCTGATTTTTATTGATTGCAGATCAGCTTTTCTTCCCAGCACAATTTCCCCAAAGCATCTTGGTGAACAAACTGTACAAACACCCATCCTACATATTACTACATGTAAACACAAAATGTTGCCAAGTGCTTTTTGTCCAGTTTTTTTAGAGCAAATATCTTTGTAAACTTGAAATAAGAAAAATTCACTTTTATGTTATACGTGAAATAATTTAGCTAGTAGCCTACATTTTCATCAATATTAAGGAGTTATTTACCTAAAACAAACTCCTATTTCTTGCTGAAAGGTCAAATCTAAGTTTTGCAGTAGAAACTAGACAAAAATACTTGGTAAGATGTTTCAGTTTTGTTATAAAAAAAAGATGTGTAAAAAACCACCTTCAAATCACTCTGTATCCTTAAATCGTTTAAAAACTTATTTTCTTAATAAAATATATTTTTATGCATCTGTTTTGTGACATTAATCGTTGTAGTTGAGAACCCGATCCACTCAGACTTCCTGATGCTGAGGAACATGCTGGTGAGGACGCACATGCAGGACCTGAAGGACGTGACTCGAGAGATCCACTACGAAAACTACCGGGCGCAGTGCATCCAGAGCATGACCCGCATGATGGTGCAGGAGAGGAAACGCAGGTAGGCGGAGCCAGGACCCCTGTCAGCGTGGAGAAATCCATGCAACAAACTAATGAGGAGTTATTGATGAATGAGGCACACATTTTTGTTCTTGTCTGTTTCAGTTTACGGGAGAAGCATCGCGAAGGAAGCGAGGTGGACTTTCCTCTTCCACTCGCAGCAGTTGACACCGAGATGGAGAGACAGATTTTCGAGAAAGACGAAGAAGTGTGTTTCCTCCTCTCTCACTTTTATGGACTTCTGCATGTTATTGTTTATGTCCAGAAATTTCGCGCATGCGCACATCACTGGAGGGGAAAAAGGCTATTCTTTTACATGCCATCCATAGCCGCTCTCCGGCGGCATAATAATTCCGTTACCTAAATGACACTTGTAGATGTAGGTATTATTAATTTGGTGCAGTGCGCCACAGGAAAGGAAAAATAATAACGCATAAAAACCGCTGAAGAACAACTCAAAAACACGTTTTTTTCTCGCTCTCTGTGTCAGCTACGCTACGCAAACACGTTGTCATAGCAACTGACAGCAACGCCACCAAAAAAAAGCACTCAAGCCTTTCCTACAAAAAGAAGAGAACATTCACTGCATAACAGTTTAATGTTTTTAGGCTTGATGTTAATTTTGCGATTATTAATAAGTGATCCCTGTTGTAGATAGCTACCGCTGTTATTAGCTATGCTAACACAGCGGTGGTAGATTAGCTGATGCTTTTAGCAAATCTAACAGGCGGCTGATAAACTAATTTAAACGCCTGCTCCACTGATGATCTGTCATAGTCGGTGTTTAGGTCGCCTTTTTTATTTTCTAAATGAACCGAAACACACCGAATTCCACATCACATCTACTTGTTACAGTTGTCAAAGTCAAGCTAGCAAAACTTAACCACTTAAGTTATTTTTTACTTAAATAAAACTTGTTCCTGACCTTCTTATATGGTTGTGATAGTGTAGCAAACTCCCTTTTTCTTTTTTATATCAGGTGTGCCTTTAAGATTTAGCGTGTTATATTGACAATTTAACAGCTAAAACCAATGCTAATCCTTCTTGGCTAGCACCTTTTTGCCCTCCAGCAGGGATCTTACGCACGTGACGTCACATAGGAGCCCATATTTGTTGTACTTAGGTGAATTAATCAATCTGCCACTGATTTTCTTCTGCTCTTCTTTCAGCTGAGAAAGATGCAGGAGGTGCTGGAGAGGATTCAGGAGCAGATGCAGCAGAGCCAGAGAGGCACCTGCTGAGCTAACAGAGACTAAATCTTCTGCAAAACGGCCATTTCGACAAGTTCAAGTGAGAGCTTTCAAAAAAGTGGACCAAAAATGTTTCAGTGGACAACTGTGTGACAACTCAGCTTTGGTTTGTGTTCATATCAAGAGAGCTTGTTGCATGCTATTCAAACAGTGACGTGCGGTGAGTTCAAAATTCAGTATAGAAGCTATATTTTCATTTGAACCAAAGCTCATTAAAGCTTCTAACAATATAGAGGCAAAGAATATTTAATAAGGCGACATTAAATTTTTTTCGGTTGACCTCCCCATTTTCTGATTAAGATATCGAAAAATCGTGTATGATCTTACCTTTATTTTATATTACCTATCCTTCTCCACAAACATCTTTCTCATTCTGTCGTTTAGCAAAAAGAAAGAGTCCTTGTTTCCAACTTTTCTTTCATTTTCAAAAACCTGGCAGCCTTGAACTGTTCTGTTCCGTCTGTTTTCAGTCTTTTTAATTGCGTAGAAGAGCCATGTTGCTCCTTGTGTCTGTGCGGCTCAGCACTGCCCCCTATCAGTGAGGCACGGTACTTTCTGCTTCACCCTGCTCATTTTCACTGCGCATTTATGGCCAAACAGAAAGACTAAATATGCCACACACATTAATTAAACATATCAAACAGACCGTAGAACGCCGATATTTGTAGAAAAATATTTATTTAAACAAGTACACTGGCGACATAGACAGACACTTGTGTGGTACAGCGCCCCCTCAGGTGAGGTACAGTACTGCACTGTAGTACTTGGTCTTCTTTCATGCATTTCAAAAAGAAATGTGTAAACCATAAACATGTTGAAATTACCAATAAAAAACAATTTATAGAAAATTCAAGAGGACAAATTGATTTTCTCTCATCGTTGTTAGCTTCTATTTTACTTCTCATGTCCTTTTTTATACTTATCAGGATTACAGTGAGGAACCGCCCCCCCTTACTCCCCTGACAGCACGTCACTGTTGGCTCCATTTTTATTTCCTCTGGGGAAAATTAATGCTGCGACTCACTATTTGGTGCAAAACTGATGCAGCATGATGCAATGACCCAGAGGTAAACCGATTCGCAGAGAGCTGTACTACAAATCAAGTTCAACAAGCAGTGTTTGCTCTTCAACAAAACCTAAAACTCCTCTGAGAGAGAACAGGTAGAACAACAGTGATGATGGTTTCTCCTGGTTTTACTCTTTAGCATTTCATGCAAAATACACAGATGATGTGGATTAATTTAAAAATATAAAGATAGTTGCAAGAAAATATGGCTTCAGTTACAAAAGGAAGAGCTATCTTGCAAACAAGTGAAAACAAGCATGCATTTGATCGCCATGGCAATCAAACGGAGGCACGCTTGTGATAAAGAGTTAGACACGGTTAATTTGTTTTGTAGCACAGCCTTGTCATGTTGGTTTCTTCTTCTCCTGCTTTATTTTTGTACTGTCATTACATTCCTGAACTCCTTCTTTAGCGTTATCCACCATTCGTGGTCAGTGTGATGTTGGATTTTTAAAATTTTTATTACAATGTTTTATGTCAGTTTTTTATGTTAATGTTTGTTTTGTAAGGACAGAAAAACAATAAAATTTTAAAAACAAACAACAGGCCAGTGTGTTGTAAATGTAATAAGATTTATTAAGAATCTTTATTTTTCCATCAGCATAATTCTTCATTAATATGTTTTATTCATTTTCATTATGGTTATTTTCAACAGTGGACAGTTAGATCTAAAAGGCAGCCCAAAGTGTACAGGCAATATATAACTTAAACTTTCTCCATAGGGAAAACATGTTTTTTATATTTTATATATAATATCAATGTAGCATGAGGTCCAGGATTCTGCCCACGTTATACAGTATTGTACATGGTCCCGAAAAGAAACATTAAAAGATCATTTTTAAAACAAAGGAACTAAACTGCAACCTACATGCAAAACAAAACAGAAAGAAAACAAGCATTTAAGATGCATACACTCATATGCTGAAACATGCGTACGATCACGAGTTACAAAACTTCCATACGTACAAATATTACAAAACTCAATTTCAGTTATAGACAATATTATTTTACCCAGAAAAGATCAACAGGCTTTTTTTTTTCTTTTTCCTCTCAGCATCGCAGTCCAACTCAAAATGAAAAGTATTAAAACAACAACAACCCAGAAGTCGTTTTCTCCTCCATTCACTCCAAGTACGTGTTTAGCCAGAGTTGTCACAGTGTTCAGGGAAACTGGGTATAGGCACGCACGATAGCATTCAAACAGGCTCGTCTCATAAATCTGTGTAAAAAAATAACCTGCTAACAGCTACTCACACACACACTCACACAGACCATCATGCACGGGGCAAACTGCACAACCAACAAACAGCCATGCTACAGGTACAACAGGGTTAAGTAGAGCAGAGAATATATAAAACATATAATCACATTTACAGACGTAAAGCAGGGAAACTGCAGAGTAAAGGAGGAGATCCACCATGCACTGCAAAAACACCAAATCTTACCAAATACTTTTGTCTAACTTAAGTGCAAATATCTTATTATACTTAAAATAGGACAAAACAGACTTAGAAGTAATGTTTCAGCAAGATACAGGAGCTTGTTTTAAGACAAAAGTGTCAAACTAGAGGCCTGCGGGCCAAATCTGGCCCGCCATGAAGTTTTATGTGGCCCAGAGAGTCATGTAGATAGAACCTTGAAAATAACAGTTGTTTGCTTAAATAATATTTGATCAAATAAATGAAAGCAGTTTTCAATAGAAGAGGATTAGCGCTGCAGAAAAAAAAATCTGAATTTTTTTTCCTCAGAATTTTGACTTTTTCCCAGAATTGACTTGAATTATTCTGACTTTAATCTTCTGAGATCAAAAGTCAGAATTCTGAGGGGAAAAGTCAAACTTCTGAGAAAAAAGAGAATTCTGAGAAAAAAAATTAAGAAACAAAGTCAAAATTCTGAAAATAAAAAGTCAAACTTCTAAGAAAAAAAATCTGATTTCTGGGAAAGAATCAAAATTCTCAGAATTCTGACTTTTAACCTCACGAGACTAAAGCCAGAATTCCTTTATTTTTCCACTGGTTATAATCTTTTTCTGTAGTTTCCATATGTATTCTGCCCAATCCTATCAAAGTGTAATGGTGTTTGGTATTATTTAACTTTAAGAAGGACTCATCAGGTGCAGATGCGGCTATTTATTCATATTTTAGAGGTTTATTAACGAGATTCATCGACACATTTTACCACAACCGGCCCTTTGAGGACGTTCATAATCTTGCTATGGCCCAAATAAAAGAAAGTTTGACATGCCTGTTTTAATCCATAACTCCTTAATATTGGTGAAACAGTAGTAGTCCATTGGCAGACATTTTTCCCATATTATAAGGGAAATAATCTGGTTCGTTTTCATCGATATTAAAGAATTATTGACTTAAACAAGCTTCTATATCTTGGCTGAAAAGTTCCTTGAAAGTATTTTTTTTCTTATTTCAGGTGTACTAAGATATTTGCATTAGAATCTTAACCAAAGTTATTTGGTGAGATTTTGTGTTTTTGCAGTGCATTAATGTACGACAATGAGAGAATGATGTGTTTAGTCTAACATAAACATTCACACTCACTGATTTACTCATTAGTGGGCGTCAGAACACATTCCCAGACCTGACTAAGAACAACTACTTTCTACTCTTTTTTATTATCATTTTTTAACAAGAGCGACAGATTTTAATTTAGTTTTTAGACACCAGCTATTTGAGTGGAAAACAATATTAACTAAAGCTCACGGTATCTGCTGATACAAGAGCAAAGACCAATTTCCAGAGCTGCAGGTCCAAAAGTGCCACAATTCAATAAAAAAAGAAAAAAAAGAAAATCCTTCATAGTTAAAACTAATCACAATTACAGTTAATATCCCAATCTGATTATGGTTTAAAATAATCTTTTAACTTTACCAACATGTTTCTTTTAACTGGAAGAACTTTGGATCTTCTTAATGAAAGATAAATCATCATAATACCAATCAAAACATAAAAAAAGTAGTTTTGATTTATGCAATGGGAATAAAGAGTTTTACACTGATTCTCAAGAAAGGTTAAATAATATATGAGATGAAATATAAAAAACTTTTAATAAAACAAATGATTTATCATTTTTAGATTATTTAATTTTTGTTTTTGATCTACGTTTTATTTTAATTCATAAACATGCTTCCAGATTGATTGAAATTTAAGATAAACTCTCTCAGAGAGCTTAACTGTGAGCTGCACTGGAGCACAAGAGCCATAAAATAAATTTAAACTGCAATGATTCTGTGTGGTTTTAACAACTGATTATTTTTCCAACTATGCATTTAATTACTGCCACATTCAAATAATTCCAACATTTTTTATCAATTCATTTGTTTTTCTGAATTATGACATTTTTGATTCATCATTAATTATTATATTGTGGCACCTTTAGCTCTCAAAAAAGCTTGTGTTGGGTGTGAGTGACATCAGTGTACGCTGTGCTATTCGGCAGCAGGGGGCGCTGTGGTAACAGTCAGCATAGAGGGGGAACATTGAGAGCAGAAGGAAATTGTTGCATGAAATGTGAACTTTTCCTGTAGGTTTCTGCTCAGTATTATCACCCAACATGTGTTCATATAATCAGACCCAAACAGCAAAACATAAATTAGCAGTTAAACATATTCTCTCTATTTTTTGTTTGGTTTGTGAAGTTCAAATTTGGGTGAAACTGGAGCACAGGAGGGAAAAAAATCTGGAATATTCTCCTTTGAACATGACCGAAGCTGTTGTGAATAATTTATTTAGATCAGTGATGCCTCTCCTCTTCATCACATCTGAGTGAGGAACACACTCGTATCACTGCATTAAGAGCTGACGACACCTTCCACCGAATGAGAGCGAGACTGATGGAAGTGAATCTCTGGAGCCTGAGTGTGAACTAAGCTTATCGTCTTAGTGCTTCTGGTTGCAGAGGAAAGGAATAAAAGAGAGAGAGGCAGGAAGAGGAAAGGTCAAACTAAGTTCCTGACTTTGCGTCGGAGCCAAATGTCACAGTCTCGTTTTCACCAACAATGGCCTGAACCCGCTGAGTCTGCAGCAATGTTCTCATAGCAGAGCTGTGATGGAAATATCACAAAGATTCTCAGATCCAAAACCAACGGATCCGACCGAACGGAGATCCAGGCCGTCTGAATCCGACTCGCCTCTCCGTCAGGGCGTGGTGGATTTTCTGTTTTAGGCCAGTTTGAGCGTGCTGACGGGGAAGGTTGGGACCGTAACCATGGTGACAGGGTTGAGGACAGCGGCCTGCCCAACCAGCTGGGGGTGCGGGGCGAGCACCGCCGTGGGTTTCCCCAGCGACGGGCTGCCTTGGCTCACCACGGCGGCGCTGCTCACCTGCACTCCGTTAGTGTTAGCCTGAGCGCCGGCCTGGACGTGCGGCAGGGCGTGGTGGGCGAAGGTGTGGGTGATGTGGCCCACCATGGTGGGCTGGGTGACCGGCACACCCTGGGGGTACAGAGTCGGGAGGTGGGACGCGAGGGGCGCCCCCAGGTGTGCCACCGGGTGGACGGTGATGTGTCCGATGGGCTGGGCTATGTGCTGGTGCGTCGCCGTGACGGGTGCCGCTGCTGCCGCCGCCATCGGCTGCGGGGTGGAGGAGGCGGGACCCGGAGAGGGGGCTATGTGTGCCAAGTGTTTGTGGTTGGCCGGGAGGGTGTGACTGATAGAGTGGATCACCGACGGGTGTGAGACGGCGGCGTGAGCGATGACGGTCGGCTGGACCTGCACAGCTGGTGTATGAAGAGGAAGAGGAGGAGGAGGGGGGCCGGGAGGCGGAGCGGGGGCGATGGCCTGAGGAGGAGGGGGACCAGCGGGAGGAGGGGCAGCGAGGACTCCGGAAAGAGGAAGAGCGGCGTGCTGGATGGACAGATGTGGAGCCAGGAGCGGCTGGGCTTGGAGGATGGACAGAGCCGGTTTCTGGAGGGACGAGGGAGCGGGACGGGCGGCAGCGTCTTCGTCCACATCCTGGTCAAAGTTGTCCTCTCCCTCTGCAGATCAGATAGAAAACTGTGACATCATGACAGGAAACTGCCTTTACAGAAATATTTAAACCTTCAGTGCATTTTAAAGTGATTTCATAAAGCAGAGGCGCCGTGTTTCTGGACTATACGTCACTTATTGTTTTTATAGTTTAGCTTCTCCTGCAACATAAACTGGAAAAACTTGTGTATGTTTTTTTTCTTCTACAACGTATAATCCAGAAAACATTTAAAATGTATTTATGGTTTTCAAAACTGTATAAACACAGAATACAGAGTCAGTATAGCAAAATGTAATTGCTAGAGGTGCACCTCTTTCTAGCCCTGTAACGACAACAAATGAAACTGGATGATAAAAAAAAAACGTTTTTGTGTTTTTGCAGTGCAATTTAGTAGAACAATAATTTCTTAGATAATTTGCAGAGCTTGAAATATTGTTTTATAACATAACCCTGTTTTAAATGTCTGTATTGGTCTCCATCATACTGTTTATTAATCATCTTTAACAAACCTCTCAGGCCTTTGCAGAACGGCCGGATTCTTACCCAGGTTAAATTGCACAGGTGCACTACAGAAAAAAACTACATCTGCCAGCCATTTTGCACCTGAGGCCGTAGACGTGGAGGCCTGGTCGTCCTCCGGCTGGATGGTCTGTCGGAGGACTCGGTCGATCTCCATGGCGTCCATGTTCTGGCTGAGCTCGTTCTTCAGCTCGGCCAGCCGCTGCTGCGTGGAAATCTTCTCTCTGGCCAAACGCTCCATCTCGTGCTCAAACTCCTTCTCCTTACGCTTCAGAGTCTTTAATGGGAGAGAAACACACCAACAGGGTGTGCAACAAACAGATTCCATCAAATTTAAGATAAAACGCATGAAGATTTTCATTCCAAAATGAAAAAGAAAGAAGTAGGAACAGAAAATAGATTCTGCAAAAACACTGAAATTGTTCAAGTCAGTTTGGCTTTATGACATAATATGTACAAAAATACAAATTAGATTATATTTCAATGTTTAAAATTCATTAAAAAAAACTCATCAGTGCAGAAAAAAGTCTGAAGTTAAATATCAAACAAGAAGTTGAATTATAAGAAGAAAAAATATCATCACCAACTAATTAGGTCCATTATCAACATTAGTATGATTACTGACGTCCTAATAAAACTAAATATTCCTCGCTAACAGGGTTAATGTAAAGTAGCAGTAAATTATACTTCTTTTCTTTATTAAATGAAGACAACAACATTTTACAATTTTGCACAGGTATATTTTTAAAGGTAATTATAGAACCGTCTGGTCTTGTCTCTGCATGTGCAACAAACTCTGCAGCCGCACCCAGAGTCAGCAGACACACCAGCATCATTCCACTGGGAGAACGAGGATTTTCAGAGTAAAAGACGTCTCTGATGTCCCCTTTCAGCCACCGTAGTCGTGTAAATAGCACATGGCATATTACGTCGCTCTTTCTGTGCTGTTGTGTTTTTAAAGAGAAAATGTCAAGATGACAAGGGTTTTCTCCAGCACTCCTCTCCCCCTACTTGTTGCTGCGCACTGCTCTTCAGCTGGCTGAAAGCAAGCTCCTACAAGTTTCCTTTAACGACAAAATAGAAAAATTCAGCTGCTTGGAAATATTTGTGTTTGGAAAAACAGAGACGGTAAAGTTGTGGAATCTAAACGAGCTCCACCCATCAGTCTTATTGAAGGGCCGGTGTTAAGAGTTTTCCAGGCACACTGTGCCTTTTCCTAACACAGTCAAGTAACTATGTTACCTTCAGCTGCTGTAGATAACAAACACAATTTGGCTTTGTAATTTGATGCGTTGAAACTGGCCTCTGTCTCTTTAAGTCCTACTCTTTCTGACAGTGCATCGTACCAACGTTTCTCCAGGAACGGTAGTTTACAACCGTTTCTAGGAGCTTTGGATTGAGAAGCAGTTCATAAAACAAACTCAGTTCCACCTGGCGTTTCCTAATTCCTGCTGCCGCTAGTCTGAAGGAGCTTTGGCAACCTGAATGGTTGCCACAGGCGATTCAAGGATTCCTCAAACGTGTGTGAAAGAATCAAAGTTCCACCATATAACCTAAGCGTGCAGGACGAGGGACACATCTAAAAGTTGCAGGACTCTGGCCCTCGAGGAATGCAGTTTGAGACCGCTGGTGTAAATGACTTTGATTCTGTGTAATCATGGCAGTAAAGATGTTGGGAGTCTCCTACCAACCTGTGCTTAGCTGCAGAACAACATTTTGTCCCGTAGACACTTGAACACCTCCAGGTGAGCATAAGACTGAGATAAAACCTGTCATGAACATGAAAGAGTCTTCATGAATGTTTATGACTGTTGTCATGATGTAACATATGGTAAATAAGGACACTTTTAATGGACTTTTAATTGGCTTTGCTTTAAAATTGCCATTATTTACAGAACAATGCAAAGCTGATGCTTTTAATGCAATTTTAAAGAAACTTTGATTTAAAAATGTCATAATTTATTGAATGACAGTTCATGAAGCAGTTATAAACATTCAAGACGTCTCCTCTGTTCATGACAGGCCTTCAAATAAAATGCTACTTGAGGAATCATCTAAGAGTCAGTTCTCCATGTTTCCTTTAACTGGAGGAAAATGTTTTACTTCCAGAGGGAAATATGCAAATCCCTCTCTTATCATGGGTAAAATAATTTTGCCTGGCATTTAAAAGGCTTCTGTCCCAATTTGATTTGCTGATGGGGAGAAGTGAGGCGATTCGATTTTTCTATTTTCTGGTTGAGAAGGAAAAGGGAAGAAAAGCTTTTCCAGCCCCAATACTCCATCTGTGTGACCCAGTTTCTTTGCGTGTCAACTGACGTAAAACACCACATAGCGTGACAGGCTAAGGACATTAACATAGATTACAAGAGGGGACCAAAAGAGATGGAGAGGGATGAAGGCTAAGGAAGGGATTTTTGTTTATGTCTACTTAATTTCATTACAGCACATCTGAGTTGTTTTTTTTTATTGAAAACAACAGAGTAGGTGAAACCCAACATGATGCTCCAACAGTTCAGGAAGGTATTTCTGTCTGCGGGCCTCGTAACGGCGCCTCACGTGAGCCACATTCCTCTCTGCTCCATTCACTCTCCTGCTACCGGATCCAGGCCGGAGCGACTCCGACACACAGCCGTTTACGGTTCAGCACAAAAACTCACAGGCAGATTTAATGGCGGTGAGTAAAACAAACACAAAAATAAAACTGAACTTTGCAGCAACAGGTTGCTCTTAATGAAGCTTAAATAAAACTGATGGCTTTTATTAAAAAGCAACTTTCTCCACATGATTTCCACACAAAAACTAAATATCAGCGCCTTGCAAATGTATTCATATCACTTAAACATTTATGAATATTTTCAGGTTATAACAATATAACTAAATAAAATCCACCAGCTTAGAAAGTAAATAAATATGTAAACAAATTTTTTTGCATGCATGTTTTTCTCTGTCCCTCTGGTTGCTTGTTCTCTTGTTTTTTTTTTAAACCCGTTTGGAAAAAATTAATGAATCACAAAAACTAAATCTACTAAGAAGTAATTCAGATGTTGGGATTAAAACAATCAGATTCACTGTGATTTATTGATTATTAAAATTATTGTTAACTAATTTAGTAATTGATTAATTGTTAACTGGAGTATAGAGACTCACAAAAAGGGCCATTTGCTGACACATCAACGTATTCAGAGCTATAATTAAGCCAAAACTGTAAAATATATTTATTTATTTTTCATTAAAGATAAAATAGAAAATTGTTCTTTTCTGCAAAGTTTTATCTTCATCTGGTTCAAATTCAGTGAAAAAGTATCTTCCACTTAGCGCCTTTTGCTGTCAAATTATTGATCGGTTAATAAAAAAATGGATAGATTAACTCTACGCTGTATGAAAGTTAAGTCAAGCAGAAATTACTGAGCTCTTCCCATCTTGATGCTACAAATATTTGTTTTGCTACAAATGATGAAGCACACACCAAATAATTGCTATGCTATTAGCAATAAAATGTTTATTGAATTTTATTGAATTATTTGTTTATTTGCAAATGTATAAGCTTAACTTATTAAATAAAAAATTTGTTGCAAAATGTGCCTCATTTTTTATCTGATTAATTGCCAGAATAATTTGTTGATGACTCGATTACTGAAATAATTGCATTTTGCCATGGTGATGGCAGCATTGTGCTGAGGGAATGTTATTCTTTAGCAGAAAGAAAATTGTTCATGTGTTATAATGCCTTTTGCTGAAAATTTTTTTATCTACTTTCTATTAGTCTAAGCATAAAATCCCAGTGAAATATACCCAGGTTTCTGGTTTATAACACAACAAAATGTGAAAACGTTCAAAAGTAACCAAAACTGCAGCAAAGACACAGAATAACCCTGAATGAGTCCACTACCAACTACTACAAGTTCTGGAGTACTTTTGTTCATCCATGCAAACCCGGTCACCATTCGTCCTGTGGTAAATCACCAAGGAAACTGCTGCCACCCATAGCTGTTTCCGTGGCAACCTCCTACGTGGGATCAGGCTGCTAGAGAAGCAGTTTGTAAAAGAAAGAAGGGTAAAGTACAAGGCCGCATACAAGGAAAGATGTGGCTGGACGTTGGCCAGCTGGGCGCTTTGGATCTTTCCCTCAAAATGCCCTTCCCCCCGTGTTCCCCTCGGCTCTTTTATTCTTTCCTTTTAAAAGATTCCTGCGTCTCTGGAGTAAAAATGTCTGCTCTTGCAGGCTTAATTACAAATCCAACAGGTATTTCCGAAAGGAAGAAAAAAAAGAAAAACAGAAGCTCCCTTGGTACCCAATAATTTTGATACAAGTCTGCAGACACGAAGAGGAAAAAGCTGACATCGCTATAGTGAATCTCTACCTATCCCCCTGTTATCACCATGGAAACACAGCTACATCGTTAACACCTGACATTGCCTCCCTCCCTCTTTCTCTGTAGTCTCAAAGAGCACAGCGGATCAGAGGGGGTGAGTGACGGTGACGTCACCGGGTCTGCTGTCGCCATGTGCTCGGATCTCACATGGCTCAGAAACAGAAAGAGAGACCGCATTTACAGGTTTACATGAGCGCCGCTGCCAAGACAGGAAAAAAAATATCTGGGAGGGCATGATTTTATGACTAAGTACCGACTGAACACCTAGCAGCATCAAAATGAGCTCGTTCATTTTCAGGAAAAACTGCATGGAGTGAAAATGAACAGGAGTATGAATGCTTTAAAGTCCTGAATAGGATTAAACAGAAGTAATTTACCAAATGGTAACAGAGTCACCCCAGTGTTGAAACAAAAAGATGTAAAAATAGAAGAAACAAGGCGACAGCAAAACAGCTCACAGGAAAAATAAAGAGTAGCATTACAGCTCAGGTCATACAGAGGCGTGACCCCAGTATCACAGCACGCTGAAGGTTTAAAAAGTTAACATTTCAAAATGTAAAGAAGCTGCCTGCAGCCTGGCTACTGGAGCAGATAGCCTGACTAGCTAACCAGCTAATATCAGCTCACTAGTGTTGATCTGTAACAAGCAAAACAAAATGATAATTTACATGTAAATCAAACTAAATAAATGCATTATAGAACAAAACTGCAAATCAAACCTATACAAGTGTTTCAGTGTTTGTTGAAGGTATTTGTTTGTTAAAGAGTTAAACTTTTATTCAGATTTTCTCCCTCCCAAACAGGGTCTCTAATCCACCCGGCTCCGCTCCCAGGGGGGTTCCTGTTCCCCGTGATCTTGCTGCCAGCCGTGTTATGAACAAATTCCCTCATCTCTTGGCCTATTTTAGCTCCGCTCACTAACTTTCCATTGCACAGCACATTGAACTTCAAATGTCAGAAGATTCGCTGCAGAAAAAGGTGGCACTGCATTTACTGTAGCCCCGGGCCACAAGGTAGTCTACCCAGAGAAAACGTCACATAATCACATACAATATTAGTTCTCTGCACAACTAAAGCAAGTTCTGAGCAACTATAATCAGTTTTATTTACTTTTTTAGCTAAAACTATCTCCTATTCAGTTCAGATAAATTGCCATGCCAACCAGTCATAATGATGGGAAACTTACGAGAACATAAGAGTTCATTCACAACTTTTTTTTCTGTTTCGGATTCACCGCCAATTTTCACCCAGAGAAAACAAAGGGGCTTTGACCCACAGAAAGGAGAAAAATAGCAGAAACAAGAAGATAATGAGTCTTTTTCCAAAATATTTGACCTACTGACCTGTATGTAACGGAGTGCACTGCGCAGAACGCTGAGGTTAGAGGTTTTCTTCTCATCAACATTAGGAACGTTTTTCTTAAGTGTCTCAAAACACTCCTTGAGGTGTGCTCGCCTGCAGGCGTTTAAGAAAAAACACAAAATAAAATTTTGTCTAACCGTTACAGCATATATAAACTGAAAAAATTTCAAAACAATTTCACTGAATAAACTCTACAAGTAGGTTTTATTGTCCTGCACAGTTTAAATTCAGGTGTGACAGCAGCAACAGATGCAAATGTTCACATAAAAAGTTCTTGAAGTGTTAATAAAACTATATAGAAAGCAACAACAATGATAGTCATCATATACTGTACAAGACTGCACTGTGAAGTTATTAAAAATTATCATATCAGACTCGTGATCCAAGTGTTGAGCAACTGAATCGAATCACTTTTTCAAAAATGTACATAATGTGCATGTTTGCTGAACACTGAACAGAACAAATTACTTACTATGCAGTATATTAGTGCAGAAAAACAAACGCAATAACAGCAGAAATGTTAATTAAAAATGACAAAAGCAGAGTAAGTGATTGTATAATAAATGTCTGGATGTTGTTGTTCAGTTTAATTCTTGATACTTTTTCATCAGCTGCAACAATAAACATATCAACATAAAGACTAACCTGTTCTTCTCCAGCTTATTGTGCACCTCTCTGGTTCCCGCTCTGGAAAATAAAATGCAATGTAAACATGAACAGATCCTCAAACTTAAATTAACTGCACCATTCAAACACTTGAACTAACCCTCCAGGTCTCCTCTTGCCCTCCATCCCCCTCAGGTCCTCTATCGTCACGCCGTTGGGGCGTGACTGAGGTGTAAGTTGCGCTTGATGGGGAACCAGTGCATGATGGGAGCCAGAGCCATTGGTACTAATAGAAGCTGGGTACTGAATCTGCATCTGAGGCTGCGATAGGCCGGGCTTTACGTCTATCAGCTGCTGAGCAGGTTCCATTTTGATCTGGGAGGGGCACAACAGGTGATGAGACACTGACTGCTGCTGCTGCGGCACCGTAGAGGAAGTGCTCTCTTTTTTGGGAGGCAGGGGGCTGCTGAGCGAAGTGGCAGCTGCAGCGATCGGCGTAGTGAGGGGGAGGGGGGGGACAGAGGGTGTTGCATTGACGACCGGGACCATCGGGATGACGGCGATGGGAACTTGTGAAGGTGGGAGAGAAGGCGGCGGAGGGGCGGGAGGATGATGCGGCTGCTGGCGAAGAGCATCATCAGCCCAAACGGTGTGGTTGGCTCTGACGGGCAGAGGTGAGGCGACAAGCTCCACATGTTTAGACTCAGCCTCCGTCTTGATGGCTTCCTTCTCCTTAAACGGCTCATCCTCTGCAGAAGAGCGACGGATAATACTTTGGTCAGAAACACAACACGTTGAAATTCACATAAATTAAAGTGATTCATACTGGGATGAAAGTTATCGATTATTGGGTTATTCTAGAGTTGACTGCTATGTTTTGCTGCTTATTGATAAGATAACTTTTGTCTTTCCAAAACATCAATTTTTCATTTATTAAATTTAAAAAGAGAAGCATATCATTATATTTTAACTTTTTTGTGTCAGTTGTATTAAATACTGAGTAAGAAAATAAATTTTGGTCTTCTCACATTGTTCTAGAAATCAACTGTGCTTATTGGCATCATGTCTATTTCCATCATGACACAATTTTTATAAGTTATGCCATCGACTTTTTATGCAGCGTTGACGCTGCATATTAAGGTAAAACGTAAGGAGCTTGTTGAGTGTTTATGTTTCAACACGGAATACCATAAAATGCATTTTTCACACCAGATTCCATTTGGATCATTTTTCCTTCCTGCTCTGGTATGACCCCGCCATCTTTATTTTTGTATCAACTGCCTCACTCTAGAATGACCAGTCACATTCTACTCGGGATGCCAGCAAAACTACAACAATAAGAGACATTATTAGTTAATTTATTGGAGCCAATTTAAATCTAATAAAACATTTATCAACAAATAATTGCAAGCCGATTAATTCTTTGAATCCCTGAGCTTATGTTAATATCTGACAGGATAGAAGAGTATTCAAAAGAGAAGCAACTAAGAGACCATGCACATCACTTTGAACATCTTTTGAAACATGGTGGTGGCAGCATCATGCTATTTTCTTTAGCATAGACAGGAAAGCAAGTTGGAGTTAATGAGAAGATGGACGGAGCTAGGTGTGGGTATGCATCGTATTGTTTATTATTAAGTGTCAAAAGTTTATTGTAATAAAATTGTTGATTTATCATTGCCTCGATAAATTCCGATTAATGTAAAAAAAACTGACAGTGTCATCAAAAATGTTATATTACCATTTTCTCCCCTATTTGTTCCATAAGAACATCAAGAAATATCAGTAAATTTGGAAAATATGATTAAATGCAGCTGCTGTGTGCAGCTTAGTGATATAAATCACATGTATTTAAGTAACTGGTGCCCTGAAGAAGCCTGTGTCAAATGGGAATTAATTTCAAGAGCAGCATTAGTGTTTAGGCCGCCATAGTTACATACAAAAGGCATCATAAATAGCTTATTGTTATAACAATAGTACCACAAAATATTGCTATAAAATTCTAAATCCATGTTGCCTACCACTGATTTGGCCTGGAAACAAACACTGGAACTGGAAGACACTTTAAATATCCAAAAATAAATAAACAAAACAACAGGAACAACACATAAAATGAGTTAAGTCTCTACTAACAAAACTGTCCTTCAAACAGCTAGTTGAGACAAAAGCACCAGACTGAAGACTTTCTATCAGTTTTGGTAGTAGAAGAGAGAAAAAAGAAGAAAACGATAAATCATCCAAATGGAAATTATTTCTATTAATTGATTTATTGGAACATCCCTAAAGTCAGCTTCACAACACTTGGTGCAAACAAACACAAGCAGTGAATGACATCATGTGGGAAGCGGAGTGGAAACAAGAGAAGCTGTGTGAGAAGCTCTGCCCTGTGATTGGACTGGTCCAGTGCTGAGGATGCCTCCAGCCCCAGGCTACCTCAGGACAACTGACCAACAACAGCAGAGGACAGTTGTGAGACTCCAGCATTCGCACTAGGACGGTCTAAAAATAAATCACAGGTCGAAGATAAATTTAAAAAATGATAAAAATACCTGCAACACACACATAACGATGCGAGTGAGTAGTTAGTACACACTGCAGTGCCAGGCTCAAAGTAATGTGGAAAACCCTGCATTACCATGGAAACAGCTACATCAAAAACAGAAGATCCCAGGGATTCCTCAACCTGTGCTGCTAATACAGCACCCAAACATTTCCAACACAATACACAATACCAGTTGTCAAGAGGCCCAGCTTCACATTAGGCAAGACTTTCGTTTCTGTTCTGCATGACTCTGCAAACCCCCTGATGGCGCAATTTCCTCTCACCTAGGAGAACATTCACCCCTGAGAGGACCTGCGCAGCTGGATACTGTCGTCATGATGATATGCAGAAAAAAAGCTTCTCCTCTCTGCACTCTTTCTTCTGCACATTAATTAACAACTACTTGAAAAGTACCAGTTTTTCATAATACAATCTTAGCAGTTTGTACCTTCTGCAGTATACTTCTGCAGTGAAATCAAACTGTCTGCTTTAGGATGTTGCGTATCAAAACATGTATATAGATATACCTTCTTTGATGAGTTAAAGTAGAAAGTGTCTGGTAAACCACAAAGTGTTTATCTTTAAAAAATTACATCTACGTCTGCATTAAATTTATGAAACTTGGAAAAATATTTCAAATGTTTTAAAGGTGCCAGTCGACACCTGCAAAAATTTGGAAATGTTATGCCAGTCGCAACTTAATAAATACATTTTAAAAGCTCAATAATTTCCATTTGCATGATTTGCAAATGTTTGTTGTTTTTCTCTTTTCTATCAAAAACTGATGGCAAAAGATTTCAGTCTGGTGAATTGGTCTCTAACAGCCTTTCATTATTTTATTTTGTTGTTTCTGTTGTTTTGTTTATTTATTTTGGATATTTAATTACATTTTTCTTCCAGTTTCAGTGTTCATTAGAATTTAAAGTTTATTGATCTATGAGAATGTGTTCCTGCATTGTTATATTGCATTACTTGAAAATTGTCTCAAAACAACAATATTAATGTTTACCACAATAACTTCTGGAACGATTTATTGTCAAGTAAAATTTGTTACCGTGACAGGCCTATTTCTATTAATAAATAGGCAAACTTACAAAACCGATTTTGTGTTTGGGGCTTACTACGATTTATCAGTCTTTAAACAGTTACTTTGTTCCACTAAAATATTGCAAGTGCAGTTTATGACTGGGTGGATTTAAGACACTGCATGTTTGTGGGTGATTTTTACCCAAGTTTGGACCTTGATGACTTAGAAGAATATGCTAGAAGAAAGTTCTGGTCATGTGATATGCAACACAGCCAAAAGATTTTTACATGATATGCTAATTGACTGAAAAACCTTTGCATTACTAACAAATTGTGATGTTTTATTAGAGTAAAAGTGATCAAAATAATTTTTTGACATTGGGAGATTTTACTTTTGACCAAAAATCCCCTCCATAAAACATCACAATAAACTATCGAGTCTACATCACCATCCCTGTTTCTCACCTTAACTACCAATTAACCAGTGATGTGCGGTCAGGGGAGGCAAGTGAAGCAGAGCCTCACCTGTCATAATGGAAAAATACTATGATAAAATCATTTATATTTTCACCTTGTGGATTATACCACAGGTATACGTATTAGCTTAACAATTTTTTATTATTTTTTCTTCAAAATCGCAGAATTTTCGCATTTTCCCATTCAAATGCTCGGAAGCGCAGCTGGTGAGGCAGCAGCGAGCTACTGGCTGCCATTCTAGGAGAGCATGCTCCTCCCGTCTGTACGTCGCCAATAAAATGATTAAAAACATTTAATATATGAACTGATTTTCCATAATTTAGCTTATTTATATAATGTACAGTGCTTTTAGTCACAAACTGTGTGTGTAATGTGATTTCTGTGCTGAGGAGCGATCAGAAATGGCAGAGGACAGATTCGAGGTGAGGCAGGCAGTTCTCTTGCCTCATGGCAGGGGGCGCTCATGATCCCAGATATTGTGATTCCACAACTGCAGAGTAAGAGACAGTAACCGCGAGCTAGCTATACAGTAAAGTCAAGTGCAGCGATATATTTCTAGTTTTCTCCTCATAGCACGGCAATCACTTATTAATAATCGAAAAATAAACATTAAGCATAAAACCATACTACTGCAACAGACTGAATGTTCTGCTTTCTGTGTGGAAAATATTTCCTTTTTTTGGGCCATTGTTGTCAGTTGCTATGGCAACGAGTCTGCGTGTAGCCTGGCCAATGGACCTACCAATCTGCGCCCACAACCGACCCACGTGACCGCAAGTCTCACAAACAGAGCCTGGCAGCGCATTGTTGTAAACATGACTCCATTAGTGCATAATTTCTACCGGATTTTCACAATATATCAGCTACTACAATGGACAGAGGAACTAACAAGTTCATGTAATCATCTGGGAGGAGGTTACTGCTAACAGATCTATCAGTTATGGTAGATCTGAAATTTGTTTTGATGACCTCAATATGAGAAGCTACAGACAAATAGGAGGAACCAAAGAGCTCTGTAAAGGTAAAGGCAAATCTTCTGACCTTGGGATATAATTAATTTAATTTCACATAATTATCGTGGTAGAAGCCATTTGTTTGTTATAATTTTATGAAATATATTTGCTCTATTTGATGTTTGTTCCCTCATAGGAGTCTTGATGAGGAAACACACAGTTCATTCCTATATTGTTCATATCAGGGATGTACAAACTTTTTGTCACATGGAAAATAGTATTTTACTTGCGGACCAAAAAAAACAAAAAAAAAACATAAAATCAAGCAAAAGAAGTAGTAATTTTTTGTAGTAAAAGGATGCTTCTTGTTTTAGATCCAGAAATATAAACAAGATTTTGAACATTTTCTGTATTAAAAGAAATGCATCTAGCTGCATCACTTCCAGGCAAAATGTTTGCAATATTTACCCAAGTTTAATAGATGAGATTAAAGTTGATTTGGATGGAACAAATTGACCTTTTTAGTAATATATGTGGTTCTATTTTTTAAAAAAGCCTGGTTATAAAAAAAAATAAATAAACTGAAAGATTGAAAGATTGTAAGAAAATTATGTCGGTTATCACAAATAAAACATCCCCATCTGCATCAAGACTTTGTGCTAGATGTGTCAAATTTGTATCATTCTTGAATTGCAGTTGGTGGGCCACACAAAATCAGCTCAAGAGCCACAAATGGCCCCCGGCCGCACTTTGAACACCCCCGGTTTATTTCTCGCAAAGTCTTCCGAACTGGCTGAGCCAAGGGTGAGTAGGGAGTTGCCCCACTTACTTACTCTCCCATTTCAGTCCTTCTGACCCGCCACTGTCTGAATGGGAAGGGCGGAGACGAGAAAGGCGCGTGGATGTGTGCATGCGCATATTTGTGTATCTGTGAGGTAGAAGGGGGGAGGGGTGGCGTGCACGTGGTCGGTGTGGGTGGATCCAAGCACGCGGTAGGGTAAGTAAGTATGCAGCAACGGGAGGAGGATAGGGAGTGGGGGTGTCTGACACGTCATCAGTGGGATCAGCACACACACACACACACACGCACACACACACACACACACACACACACACAAAATCAACCCCACTTCCTTATTCTCCTTTGACCTAATCACAAATCATTGCGTCCAACCTACCGGTTTCTATCGCCAACACAAAAGATGATAAATGTTAATGATTACTAGATTTTGTATTTCCCCTCAGAAATTCAAATTAGACAAGCTGGGCGCGTGAGGGCCCGCCCCAGTGCGCGCGTGTGTGTCATAAGATAGCTGAGCAATGTCAGGGTATTATGTAAAGAGCAGCCTCGGCTCGCCACCGCCCTGCCGGTGCCCACTGAGCAAAAATAAATCCATTTAAATTAACTCTTTCACAAATAATAAAAAAGGTGCGGCAATTATAACATAACTGGTTATTTTATAATATTTTTTATAATATTTTAAACTTAAATGCTACCACTGCATACAAAAGTGTATGCTTATGTTGGGTTTCTGCAACAGATTAATATATTTAAATGAACTCTGGAGAAAAGGAAATCCTCTGCTGTGCCTCCATTACACACAGGCGCGCGCGTACAGTGAGTCACAAGGGTGTTGAAACACCGACTCTCTCTCTCTCTCTCTCTCTCACACACACACACACACACACACACACACACACACACACACACACACACACACACACACACACACACCCCACAGGCGCGCAAAGAAGTAGTTCAGAAAAACAACTTTGGCCATTTCCGCCTTTAGATTAAACGATCTGTGCATGACCCAACAAGCCAGATCGGTGACAGTTTGACTTCTTTGTGGCGCTGAAAGCCTTGAAGTGCGTCCCATCATCACCACAGACAGGCAGGTTAAATACTACAACCTCAGTTCTCCCAAAAGACGCTGTTTGAAGTGTCACTCCGCTCTGCTATCTGTGCTCCCTTCATGCATCAGTCTGCAGATTAACTCACCACGTCTTGTTTGTTGTTGCTGCTGGGCTTGCCATTCCAGGTACCTGGCCGCCTCCAAAAGTGTGTCGATACTCATTTCGCGTGAACCCTGACGGCAGGGGGGGACCCGGTGGTCCGGGAAGGAAAGAGGGGGGGAATGGAAAGTAGTGCCCCGGTATTAAGCGCTACGTGCGCGGCTTCACTCCCGTGTGAACCCCCCTTGTGCGGTTCTCCAGAAAGCAGGCGGCCAGTTTTTTTTAATCCAGCCAAACAGAAAGTAGATCCCGAAATACGTAAAGGAAAAAAAAAAAAAGAAAAAAAAAAAAGGTTGCAACAAGATGGCGAAGCGAGCACGGGAATACACACAACAAGGCGAGTCGTGTTCTCGGTAAGGCCCGCCCCTCCCGGATTCCTGCCCCGCCCTGTTACTACGGCCGCTAGCAAAACCTGGCGACCGAATCGCGCATTCCTCCACCTCGCTGCCTCTTTTCACAAAATTTAAACTTACCACTGGTTTCAACATTTCTCACACAATTAAAATATAATTTTAATAAAGTCTCCGAAAACAATTCAATTCGCCGTGTAACGTCGTATTTCCGTGGGACTCTTTAGAAATCTTCTGTTTACGTCATCGGTGCTCCGCGGTTTAGCGCCAGCCGTTGGCCCGCAGCGCATGCAGACGGATCAGACTCCAGCCAGCCAATCAGCGCTCAGAACAACAAGGCATGGTGCTGGTCCACATGGGCACCCGCCCGGCTCGAGGAGCAGCTCATTTGCATGGCGAGAGCGTGACTGGCCACCCCGCTGTCTCCAGATCAGAGCCGTCAGTCAAACCCACAGGGGCGGGGCCTGGAAGCGTGGAAGTGGTTCCTCTCTGGGAAGGAGCAGCTGACTGCCGCCTGTTCTCATTTTACCTCCGATGAGGTACTGATGAACTGGAATTGCTTTTTATTCATTTCGAAAATAGTACGCGGAAATATTACGAAAAAATACGAGCATAACACATACATTGCAAAAATATCAAAATTAAAGTATTTTGGTCTAGTTTCTAGAGTAAATTATTGATTAATTTATTGAGGAGACTCACGGTCCACACAAATAAAAAATAAATATGATACACAACCACAACAAATATCTTTGTTCACTTCAAATAAGACATAACTAACTTAGAAGTAACCTTGAAGTTAATTTAGCTCCTTTGATGAGAAAGTCCTTGTTCCATTGACACATTATTTCATTTATAACATGGGAAAATGTCTTGTTATAAGTGGAATGATCTGCCAGTGGAACTAGAACTTTTTCATCAATATTAAGGAATTATTTACTTAAATAAATCTCCTATATCTTGCTGAAAAGGTACTTGTAAATTTGTTTTTTGTATTTCAAGTGTACTAAGATATTTTCACTAGAAACCAGACAAAAAACAGTTGGCAAAAAAACAAACAAAAAAAACCCATAAAAAGTATGTATCTTTTGGGAACTTTGTGTTGAGCAATATAACATTCCATGTTTAATTAGTCTTATATTGTCTTTTTTGGAAAGGTTTTTGAATATTATTACTTTTCTTATTGTCATTTTCCTGTACACAATTAGAACAGCCTTTTAAATTTTAATGCTTGTAATTTCAAGGACAAACTACTGTTATGTTCACCATGTTCAACATGATTTACAACCCTTATCACTCATTTTTTTTGTGTACATATTAATGAAGAGATTATTGTTTTATCGGTTTAACCATTTAGCACATTATATTGTTCACCCAAAACGTTTTCTATATTTCCCAGGTTTCCAATAATTATGTGAGTTTTCCAGCAAGTTTGATTGAAATTCACACCCAGAACTTTTATTTATATACTCTTTCCATACTGGTTATTGTTATTTCCAGGTTTATTTCAAAAGTTTCAAGAAGGCATAATATTGTTTTATTTACTTTTATAGATAATTTATTTAATTCAAACCATAATAATATAAGCTTATTAATTTCTGCTCATCTCATGCTCATGACACACATTTTAAAAATGTTCTTCAGACCTTATATGATTCACTGACGAACAATTTAAATAACTCGTGGCCAAAAACTGAGCCCTGTGGTACATCATAAATGACACCAGGCCATGTTGAATTGTAATTGTCTGTCTCAAAATGGTTTCTAATACTGCATGTGAAGTTAAGTGCTAATATTTTATGGTTTGTTTTTTATTTTTTGTTTTTTTACTATCCATGCATACTTCAGAAGCGGGAGTCATCAGCAAATGATGTTATTAGAGTAAGAAAAGTTAAAAGTAAGAATGTGTACCAAAAATTGTGAATTATTTTGTCATTCTTTGTAAAGTTGGGTAATTATGACTGTTTTCATTTTACACAGGATTGTGCCTACAGACATTTAATGACAGACTTCTTTATGTCAGTGAAAAATAATTAGATGTCTAATTTTCCCCTTAGCTGATTGATGGGCAGAGCTATTGTTCCTACAACCCATAAATCAGATTTGTACAGAAATGTGGCAAGAAGAAAGTCTCAGTTTAAAGAAAGAAATAAGAAGATTGAGACAATAAACTTTCAGCTGTTTTAATTAAAGCTTCAGGGGAATTAATTAACTTTATCTGTATCAGTAAGATATGTTGTGCTTGGCCTCTTTTCTCTAAACACGGGATTGAGTCTATTTACAGTTACATTTACTTGAGTAACTTTTTGAAAAAAATTAACTTTGGAGAATCTTTACAACGCTGTGCTTTTTATTTTTACTTGAGTAATTTTATTATAAAATATTTCTACTGTTACTTGAGTAAAAAGTCTGTATTTTCTACATACTGAATGAAAAACATGTTTTAACCAAAAATTTACCAGACACAGACACACACCTGCAAATTTTGTTAAAGTTTCATACATTTTTTTATTGAAAGAAATTGATTTTGAAAAATATTATTTTGCTTGATTTTGTTATTTTTGTTAATTATATGAATTTTTGTCATTTTCAACATTAAAATAACAAAATTTCCACCAAACTTTATATTTTGTTCTATTTGATTGTTATTTTTAAATATTAAATGATTGATAATTTGACCAGTTACTCAGTACTTTACCAAATACATTTTTACTCTTACTGCAGTAATAAAAGGACGGCCACTTTCTCCTTTTACTTCAGTGAAAATATGTTGAAGTAATGCTATTTTAAATGTCTGACATAATGCCATAAATCACATACTATTGTGCGACACGAGACAAAAGGAGAAAAAATAGTTTGGTCTTCTTTAAGAGAAAATAAATGCTAAGATTTACCTGAACATTAATGGTTTATGTTTATGCAAAGAGACAATATAAAAAAACATGTGGATTATCTGTGTGTCTCCATAGCAACAGTCTTTAAGGGACGCTACCGAGTCCGCCATGTTTATGGAATAACTAGATCAACCAATCACAACAGCAGCTCAGAAAGGCGCTGCCTTCACAAGCTAACTGAGCTAACTGAGCTACTAAACAACACACCGCTATTTCCTCACAGACCTTAAAGAAATTAACTCAATTTAAGAAAAAAAAAAACAAGGTATAAAGAGCTAACATAGATAATTGAGTAAATACCGATTCAGCACATGGTAAGCATATGAGCCATACCGGAGGAGCGAGGAAGAGGAGGAGAAGGAGGAAGAGTGACGACTTGAAGAGTCAGTGGGGTGGGAGAGATGTGAGGAACGGATTGAGGTGACCCAGTTAGAAATGCTGCATCACTTGTGGATCTACACACCAAAGAGGAATAACCAATGCGCAATTTTATGGAGAAAACAGAGAATATTTAACATGGCTACTCGTTATTTATTGCTGTAATTATGCAAAAACATATTTAAATTTATATTAATGTGATAGAAATAGGTTTGAGTCCTACAGCAAAGATGTCCAAACTTTTTGTCACATGGGCCAAAATCATCGAGTCAATGAAAAAACAACAACAAAAAAGAAGTAAAATCAAGCAAATGAAGTTTCAAAAATTTCAACAGGATTTTGCACGTTTGCTGCATTAACCCTTTAACAGCCATGTGGACGCCGGTGTCCCCATTGACCCATTGACCTGCATGTGGCAGTATTTGGGCTGACTTAAAAGAAATACGTCTAGTTTTCAAATTGTAATTTTTTTGGGCTCAACTGAACAAATTTATACTGGATTTGCGTCACTTTCTGTCAAAATGTTTTCCATATTTACCCAAGTTAAATAAATTAAAGTTGATTTGGATGCGGCATATACTGGATTTGCGTCACTTTCTGTCAAAATGTTTTCCATATTTACCCAAGTTAAATAAATTAAAGTTGATTTGGATGCGGCAAAGTCGCCTTTTTAGTAATAGACATGATTCTATTTCTTATAAAACTTTGGGTCTAAAAAAACCCAGCACTTTGTATCATTCTTCAATTGCAGTGGTGGGCCATAAAAAAATCATTTGTAGGCTACAAACGGCCCCTGAACCGCACTTTGACCACCCTGTTCTACATAACATTTACATCCAGGCTAAGTAACTATATTATTTATAAAAATTAGCTTTAAATAGATTTGAACATACACTTATCATGAATTATCTAATATTTAGTTGACCGAAACTTAAAACCACAGTATAAATATGTTAGTTTGTTCTTACTAGATCAATGAAAAGTATTGATTGATTACCTCTGTTTTAACCAATCCCACAGCCTCAGCAGGCTTGTTACATGGTTTAAACTTTATTAATCTATTGGATACAGTGTCAGAAATATTATCTTTTTTACCAATATATATTTTTTCCTAGTGAAGTCTAAATCTGCTATTTGTTGTTGAGGGTTAATTGACCTTTTAAATAAATAAAAAAAATACATTGCATTTTATGTAATAAAGCACTCAAAGTATTGCATAACTGTGACATTTAAATGATGCATGATATTCAGTCTTTTTTATATTAATATAACTTTGAAAAGTACGATATACATTTGCATTTACTCAATTTCACCTTTCAGTTTTACCTTTCAGTCTGTGTCTCCATCAGTTGTGTGTTTTCTGTAACAGGAAATTAAACAAAAAACACACAAAAAATTGTTTTTGTAACAAATTTGAAGACGTTTGCGGCCCATAAATATTTTTGCAAGGTAATGAATATAGACATAAAATAAAATGTTGTGCATGGTACCACTAGAGTGCGCTATATAATAAAACACTGCTTCTCTTTACCTTCTCCTCAGGCTTTGCAGAGATTACAACACAAGATGTAAACCGTACCTGATGACATGAAACCCACTAAAATGAGCAGAAAACCTGCAGATATCTGCCTCATTCTGCAGCACAGAGGCTGACACACCGCATTAAAAAGGCCGGATGCTTTATGAAAACACTCTGCTCTCATAAGCAGCGTTGTAAGCACTGACCTTGAAACCTCTCAACACATCCGTGACACGCCAGCGTATTTGGATTTCTGCTGGCTTACACCTCTCGCTTTCTGCTCCCGCCAAGAACCGGACTCAGTCTTATATCAGAGGCGGAGAGAAAAATGGGTGACCCAAAAGCAAAATAAATGAGAATTTCATCTCTGCTCAGTTTTAATGTCTTCGCCTTGAATGAGGGAGAGTCTGGGAGAATGTAGGCCAATGTTTCTACTCCACTGGCTCCACTGAGAAACGGCCCAAGTTTATCATGACACTAAGAGCCAGTGGTAACTAGTTACATTTACTCAATTAGACTTGAGTAAGTTTTTAAATTTTATATATATATATATTATACTTTTACTTTAGTAATTTTATTATGAAGTATTTCTACTCTTACTTGAGTAAAATGTCTGGATTTTCTACCCATTGAATGAAAAACCAACGCGTTTTAACCAAAAATTCACCAGACAGACACACAGCTGCAGCTTTTTAAAAGTTTCATGAGTTTTTTTTATTGAAAGGAACTGATTTGGAAAAACATTCTTTTGTCTGATTTTGTTATTTTTATTACTTATTTGAATTATCAATTTGGTCCTTAAAATACCAACATTTCCACTTTATATTTTTTTCCCCCGTCTATGTAATTTTTAATTATTGATTGAGTGATAATTTGATGAGTTACTCAGTAATTGATTGGACTTTTTACCAAATAGTTTTTTTGCTCATACAGCTACTTTTTACTTTTACTTGAGTAAAAATATGTTGACGTATTGCTACTCTTACCTCTTCTTTTGTGTCAGTCCTAAAGCTACAAACTTGCGCATGAAGCCAAAAAATTATATCGCAATATAATTTTTAAATAACACAATATTTCAAATGTTCTACTTTTTCCTTTTTTGGGGAATGGGGATTTTTTAAAATTTATTTTTGTACTTTTTTAGGATCACTACATTAAAAAAATAATCTTTGATATATTCAAAATCATATATTATGTGTAATGTGTTAAAATACAAAATAGATAAATTGAATTGTAAATTTGGTTAATAAAAAAGTCTGAAATCAGCAACCAAATGGAAATAAAAAATACTTAAAAACACAAATTAAACAAACTGTTGTGGTTCAACAGAACTTTAGTTTTTCTCCTCTTGTTTTTTTAATGCAAACAATAAGTGCAAAACTAACAATCTTGTTTAATATTTCTTAAAAGGAAATCTTCCTTTTAAAAATATAAAATATACAAAGACTGAAAGCTTGTCATGAACATTGGAAATGTTATAAGTGAAACAATCTGCCAATGGAACAAGTAGATTTTTGTCAATGTTAAGGAGGTTTTTACTTAAAATTAGCTCCTTTATTTTGCTGAAAAGTTGCTCATAAGTTATTTTTATTTCACTTCAGGTGAACTAAGAGATTTGCACTAGAAACTAGATGTGGTGGATGTTGCTTTTTCTGCTCTGCGACAAGAATGGTCGAGCATTTCTCTGAGAAGACTCTGGGCCGTACATAATTCATAAGAGATCCTGAAATGTCTCGCATGTCTTGCGTCTCCACAGGCTTTACTGTGAAACTAGTTAATAAATATCAGAAGATGACAACAGAGCCTCATTTTAGAAAATACAAACTCAGTGGCAAAAATCAACTTAAAATGCTACCAAATGATTCAGAGTTTATAACTTAAAACTGAACACAACATCTATCCATAAATAATAGAGGCTGTCTAGAAGAAAAGTTTGTGTCTGGTGACCTACTTTCCCTTAAAATCTCCCCTTTGGTGACCTGAAGTTAAGGACAAACATTCTGGTCTGTTACGAAAACAACGAGGGAAAACCGAGTACAACCTTCCTGCTTTCCATCGACGGGAAGGGAAGCTTCAAATAAAATCATGTCAGCAAGTCTATTTCTGCAAAGGCAGGAGTTTGGGAGTGCTAATGTGTAAAAATATTAGCAAAGACTTTAGAGAAACATTTACCATTTCTAGAGAATTATGAGGTTACTGAGTCAGAAATGAACTGAAAGAGTCGAATGGGAGGCAGTTTGTCTTTACAGTTAATTCCTGTTTGGAGTTAGGTCCTAAAACAGAAAAATAAACCCCCAGAAATCTACATTAAAAAGACAATGAATCACAATGGCTCAGTCAAAGTCCAGACCTCAAAATGATAGCAAATGCTGATTAAACTAGAGCAGCGCAGCAAAGAAAAGTGAGCCAGACTTCTTCCTTCACAACAATAAAATCATAAAAAATAAATAAATCATGTTTTTGCTGCAAAAGGTGATTCTACAAGCTGCTAAATGACGGTATGAGGGGTTTACTTCTGAACAAACAGGTGTGGAAAATTTCTGAATACACGCAAAAACACCAAAACAGCTACGTTTCCAGAACGAACAAATAAATTAACTTTCTGTTTGGAAGACAAAGGGATTCAGATCAGGGGTGTCCCAACTTTTTGCCAAATGAGCCAAAATTGTAGATTCAAAATTAGTTGTAGGTCAAAATCCCCAACCTAAAATCAAGTATATAAAGTAAACCGAGTACATTTTATTGGAGGAACAAAAACAAAAGCTAAAGATTTTGTGAATCACAAATTTTTAGAAAACTTGCAAATTTTCAAGAAAAAAATTTCAAAAGAAAATGTTCAACATTAGAAATTCAGAAATTTCCAAGTTCTTTCGAGAAAATTTCTGAGCTCATTGAAAATTTTTTGGCAGAAATGTGCAACTTTTTTTCCTCTCAGTGGCCCCAAGACGACATGCAGCTTTTGTATGTTTGCTGTATTAAAAGAAAGACGTCTAGGTTTTACAATTGAATACATTTTCAGTAATTGGAACAGAATTTGGGTCACTATTACAAAACACTTACTGTATTTTGCCAAGTTTAAGAAAGAGTCAAAGCTGATTTGGGTGCAGCAAAGTTATCTTTTCAGTAAAAGTCTCTGGATAATCTTGATCTTAATTTTTGTTGAAACTTGGTCATAAAAACACAAATACTTTGTGTTGCACTTTACATTTTCCTGTGGAAGAAAATTATCTTGGTAACAATTTTTACCCTGATTACAATTTAAAAGTCTCATCTGCATCTAAACGCCAAATTTAACAGTTGGGGGGCCGCATAAAATCAGTCCAAGGGCCACAAATGGCCCCCAGACCACACTTTGGACACCCCAGATGTAGATGCATTCCTTCTTCAACACAGCTGAACATAACCAGTAGCTCAATCTCATTCCTCTGGTAATTCCAGTATGTTGGAGCAGGAATGTGATTGGCGTCCCCTACAGGACGTGGAGCCGTACTGCACTCTTAAAATGAAGCACACAGAGGAACTATATTTACAGAATTTTATTTCATTATGCTGCAAACAATGACATCCAGATATATTGATACACAACTTTTCTTATTTTTTACTGTGCGTGTATGTGCATTAGTGAGTGTATGCAAAGAGAGCAGTGGGACCACAGAAAGCTGGAAAGCTGAAAATCCTGTGATGGAGCCCTGGATCGGGTTTTCAAGGCAGAGATAGCAACAGGGCACTGGGCGATTCTCTGGAGGGACACACACACACACACCTCATGAATAGGTGAGCTGACGTTTTCCTCTGTAAAACACACTTTCCTGTCGGGGGCTCGTTTGCGATCTGCTTGGTTAAAAGAAGAAAAATCGAAGTGGCGAGAAGCTTTGCCTGCCATCGGATTGGATGTGGTGGAAAGATTCTCCTGTCAAAAAATAAGAAAATAAAAACACCACAAAAAGACAAAATCTTACCAAGTATTAGTAGTTTCCAGCGCAGCTATCTTAACTGACTTGAATTAAAACTAAAGTAACTTGGAAGTAGCAACATGCATGAGCTTGTTTTAAGTAAATATTGAAAAAGTGCTAGTTCCATTAGCAGATTATTTCACAGATAACAAGAGAAAAATATCTTATTATAAGTTAAATAATCTGCCAAAAAACTTTGACAGGGTTGTTAGGTGACGGGCTGGCGTTGCTAGGCAACGGCCTGGGCTGGCGTTGCTAGGCAACGGCCTGGGCTGGCGTTGCTAGGCAACGGCCTGGGCTGGCGTTGCTAGGCAACGGCCTGGGCTGGCGTTGCTAGGTAACGGCCTGGGCTGGCGTTGCTAGGTAACGGCACCAGTGGAACTGGAACGTTTTCATAAATATTATTATTTACCTAACACAAGCTCCTACATGTTGCTGAATAGATTTTGCGTTTTTGCGTTGCGTGACGTTAAACTAATGCGATAAACTGCGAAGCTGCAACAGGCTTGATTATTTTCCTTCATTCCTTTTCCTCCATAACTGCAACAATGGACCACAAGAAAGGAGCCGTGAAATAAAAGAAAAACTAAACATAACCTAAACCCTGTCAACAGGAGGCGCCGTTGGTTTTAGTGCACTCAGTTAAATCTAACTGCACCAGCACACAGACATTTACCCTTTGACCCAATGGAAAGTCATGACAACAGTATGGAAATTTATAAATCTAACAGTATTGAATTATTATTATTTATTTTTTCTTGTTTGAGTCACCATGCAAAGATATTTATTATCATTTTGAGTGTTTATGTGTCAGATATTTGCGTGACATTTATTAAGCGTACCCTACATCCAGAATAATTTACACAAAAAGGACAATAGTCATCTTAATGGGGCTGGATCAGTGTAGGGAGGAGCGAGGGGAAGGTAAAGCGCATTGGTCAACTATGATCTGGAGTGCGAGAGGTGAAGGGCTGGACGTCAGGGCGGAGGGAGCTGAGGATCGGCGGCTAGCATGGCGCGTCGGGGATCTTTTTTTTGTTTGTTTTTCTCTTTTTTAAATCCTTGGAATTGGGGGCAGCAGGGTAGAGGGGGAGAGATGGTGGCAGTCTCAGCGACACTCCCAGACTTTGACTGTCTGATCGACGCTGCCTGTAACCACGTATGGAGCCGTCTTGTGGAAATCTGCAGCAAACACACAAAAAAAGATTTAAACCTGTGTACAGGGAACCGTTTCTGGGCAGCTTCTTTATTGTTACATTTTATTTAGCAAGCGATGCACTGATAAGAAAATTTGGGCCAATAATAATTATATGTATTTCTCTGTACCCGAACAGAAACAGAAAATTGCACACCAGTTGCTAATATTAGCCCAGTTTTATTTACAGTGCCAATACCGATATATTAAAAAACTACTAATATCAGCTGATAATGATGTTAGAATCGATACATCATGCATCCCTATATTTAGCATAATTAAAAAAAAATAATAATAAAAAAACTAAAAAATTTTCTAGAATCATTGCAGAGATTAAAATAAAAACAGAAATCAAAGTAGGACAAATTCCAAAAGCTAAAGTATGGTGAAAAAAAAAGAGTCCAACAAATTAAGAAGCTTTAGTTTGGCCACAGATTGCAGATAAAAATCAACGAGTTTCCAGAAGTAACGTCCAGGTGTGGCATCTCATTTCTTGGAACAGTGAACCAATTATGCTGCTCTTCCACTCAAACAGAAATCTCCCCAACAGGTGCACCACTCTTAACTTTAAACACGCCAGGAATGCTGCAAGTTTTTGAAATTTTGAAAAGCAGCTTTTAAGAACACTTAAAAGCTACTTTTTTCTCTTTTTAAAAAAAAAAGTGTTCTTGAAACTTACTTGAAAAATCTTGCGTCACACCAAACTATTTCTCCGAATGCACCGATTTATCAGCTAACTGATTCATCTGTGACGATTTATTTGATTCTGGGAGATTGTGATCAGCTGATATTATCTACCTCAGCAAAGATTTAAAAATCAGCCTCAGTCCTCTTCGTCAGTCCTGTGAGAGGCTGGACTGACAGACCGGCCCACCAGGTCATATCTGAACTCTTTCAGCCAACAATAGTTGCCTCACTGAAGCCAACTCAGAAACTTTTTAGCTATATTTAGCGAAAAAAAAAGAAAAAAGGAACCAGTCAAAATCAGAAGGGTTTTTAAAGACAGAAAACTGCCATCGGTGCATTCCTACTCTGCTGCTTATTTAATGTTTCTACCGGTGTTTTGACAATTTTATATATGGTGATATCAAAAACACGTAAAATTAAGAAGTTACTTTCCACTTAAATCTTGAAAATGTGGGGGTGAGCTGCAAACTGCAGTGTTTATTCTTCATACACGTCAACAATCTCAGCTGCCTGTAACTGTATTTCTTATTTTCTTAGTAACTACATCTGTATTGATGATAAGTTAAATAAATCTCACCCAAAGAGGTAACAAAGTGTTCATGAGCAGATAAGGTCTTCATGCAGCGTTTGTTCTTGTAGTCCCAGATCCGGATTGTTTTGTCGTCGGCGCAGCTCACGATGAATCGTCCTCCAGGATGAAACAGTATCCCACGCACCCAGTTGTCATGTCCCACCTGAGGACACCAGGCTCGTTACCCAACGCTCGCTCAGAAACGTCACCCAGCGTCCTCCCTGCCACTCACCAGAGTCATGAGGCAGATCCCGATGCTGACGTCCCACATTTTAATCGTTTTATCTCTGGAGCCAGAGAGCAGGAAGGGGCCAGGCTTTCCACTCTTTTTACTCTGCAAAACAGAAACACAAGGGAAGGGATGACACATCAAAAAGGCTACTGTTGCTATGAGCAATAAATCAATATCGGTGGGATTAACCTCAATACGTTAAATCATGATACATTAAAACAAACTCAATCCTTTCCATTTGGATAATTTATCATTTTTCTCTTTCAACCAAAAACTGGGTGACAAAAGTTTTCAGTTTTTTTGTTGGACAATTTTGTTCACCGAGACATTTTATTTATTGTTTTTGATTATTTATTTTATATATTTAAAATATCTTCCAGTTCTAGTTTTAAATGTTCATTATAAATTAAATTTTATTGTTCTTTGAGAACATGTTCTTGTATCATTATGACATCACCATTATGTTACTTGAAAATAGTCTGAAAACATCAATGTTATCGTTTAGCAACTTCCAGGACAGTTTATTTGTTATCATGGCAGACCCACAAATAGATATTTCAGTTTTCGACTCTTAAAAGATAAAGTATAAAAATGTCTACAAAACTGTAAAATTTGCCAGCCTCATTTTATCAGGATCTGGGGCATTAAACTCTTTTCTGCCAAACTCTGAGTTTTCTTTTTGTAATTGTCTTCTGTAGAGTCCTACTTGGAGCAAATCTCCAAAAATCTCACCTTGCAATGCAAAGTGACATCTCTACCCATAATTTATTATTACAAAATCTGCTTTTCAACAATGTCAGCTTTCACACCAGAAAGAGCAGAGGCATCAAAATATTCTAAATATGATTCATTTGAGAAAACAAAATTATTTCCAGGCATGCCGTCTGGATTCTCATCTCGGCGTCCTTGTCGAAGGAAAAGGTGGGATTACCTCTGAGCCTGTGGCCTCCAGGATGGTGGGGTGAGCGCTGTCAGGGGCCCAGGCGATGCACTCCACCACGTGTTCATGCTCCCGCAGCTCGGCTTTGCACTCCTTGGAGGCGACCACCCAGACGCGCACAGTCTGGTCGTTGGAGCAGCTGGCGATCAACGAGCCGTCCTGGTTCGGGCGAACCATCCTCACCCACTCCCTGTGGCCTGTGAATGTCTTCACACAGTACCTACACACACACACACACACACACACAGCGCGACTTACACAAGTGCACTTCTGCTGTAAATTAGTTATAAGAATCTCTACAACAGACGTAAAATAAAATGAAAACTCACCCTGTGGCCACCTCCCACATCTTGATGGACTTATCTCTGGAGGCAGAAACTATGTGGTCACCGTTTGGCATGATTGCTACGGACGACACGTTGTGATCGTGGCCTGAAAAACAAAGATTCACCTTTAGTCACTAATCTGCACTCATCTTCATTATTTTAGTTCAAAATGGAGATTTTTACAAATCACCACCCTGCTGAAAAACAGGCTGTTTTAATTTTCCATCAGGTAAACGGATCACATTATATATTTAGTTAGATGAAACCCAAAAACATAATTCATATGCAATGTTACAGGGGTGTTCAAAGTGCGGCCCGGGGGCCATTACTGGCCCTTAAACTGATTTTGAGCGGCCCACCAACTGCAATTCAAGAATGACACAAATTCCAGCAGAAGGTCTTGATGCAGATGAAGTTTCATTTGTCATGAGGATAAAAATACAGCCAGCATAATTTATTATAACAACCCAAAGTATTCAGGGCTTTTTAAAAACCACTTTTATGATAAATACAACCACGTCTGTTAAAGATGATTTGCATCCAAATAAGATTTAATTTATTAAACTTTATTTTAATTAAAATAAATTTTATTAAAATTTATGTAATAAATTTAATTTATTAAATTAAACTTAAATGTATTTTATTTAATTTATTAAACAAGTTTAATTTAATTAATCTAATAAAACAATTTATTAAATTAAATTACTTTATGGCATGATCCAAATCAACTTTAATTTAATTAAACAAGTTTAATTCATAAAACCTGTTTAATAACTATTTTAATATTTTATTAAAATATAGCAAAGATTTTCACTGAAAGTTGCTCAAGTCCTGAATACATTTCTTCAGTTGAGCCCCCCAAAAATAAAAAACAAACTAAAAAACCTTTGGAAACTAGATGCATTTCTTTTAATACAGCAAATGTGCAAAATCTTGTTTACATTTTTGGATCTACAATGAATAACATCCTTTTAAAACATAAAATTACTTCTTCATTTGCTTTATATTACGTTTATTTTCCTCTTTTTTTTTTTTGTTACTTGACAATTTTGACCCATGTGACAAAAACATTGGACATCTTTCCAATAGAGCTGCCATTTTTTCCTTAGTGTTGGATAATACAGAAAACAACAACAACACTTAATTCAGAACCCAGATGTGGCCTTTTGCATCTGCCGGCGCGTCACTCGAAAACAGGCGTTACTGAAGCTGTAAATGTTCTCACCGTGCATCGTCCGGATGCACTCAAAGCCCTGGAAGTCCCAGAGTTTGATGCTCATGTCAGCCGAACACGAGGCCAGCAGCTTCCCCGTCTGGTCAAAGGAGATGTCCTGCACCGAGTCCGTGTGTCCTTTCAGGGTTCGTTCAAAGTCTCCTGCCTCGTAGTCCCACACCTGAAGGCACACAGAAATCATTCAGGGGCTTAAAACTAAAATCACAAATAGGAAAAAAACAAAAAGAAAAACTACAAACTGGAAGTGAGCAGAGAAATCGGCCACGTTAAGTAAAAAACCATCAACTTTAACATCCATGTTGGACCTGGAAAGCTTTTTGAGTTTAAGGTAAATGTTTTACTGTCTGTAAGGACTAAACACGCAGAATGATGCTTTATAATTCCAGATAAAAATCAGTTTAAAATCTCAACTCTAATCAATTTGTTTTTGTTTCAAAATCTAGATGAAGCTGTTTTACACACATGAAGTAACATCACCTCTGCTTCCAAAACAAACTTATTGATACTCGATTCAGGAAGGCTGGAAAATATTGTTTTGTGGCTTTTCTACATAATTTATGCTATTATTAAAGATAAGTTGGAATTTGCTGGAACTGTCACAACATTCTGATCAGCGCAGCTGCAAAAAAAAAAAACACCAAAAAACAAAGATTGTGCCATCAAGCAAAATGTGTTTTAGCCAAGGAGTTCAAAGACTTACTTAGAAACCCAGAATAATAAAACACAAACAGTTTTCCAACTTCAGATAAAAACCAATTCTAACAAATTAAACTTAAAAAGCAGCACAGGTTTAAGAAACCGTCTCCATCTTTTAACTGTTTTCATAGACATGCAGCACGTTTATTTCATCCGGTTACAGTTTAAAGTGAACATGCATGTAAAGATGGCACCAATTTATTCCAGTAAAGGTTCTACCTTTGCGTGATTTATGCTGCAATTATTCTTCTATGCTGAAGCTGAAAAAAATGATATAAACCTCAGTAAAATGTATCTCATGCAGTCAGTATGTCACCTGTACACACCTTAATGGTGGCATCTTCAGAGGCCGTCACCATGACGGAAAACACGGGGTGGAAAATGACCCGTGTGACTGGAGCACGGTGCCCACTCAGGGCGTATCTCTCCGGGGGGCGGGGGATCCACTCCTTCGGATCTCTCTTTTGACCGACGGGTCCGCCGTACGTCATGTCCTCCTTCACCTCATTCAGCTTCGACTCCAACTCCATCACCTACACCAGCAAAGAAAGCGTCTCAAAAACAGAACCAACGCTTGTTCTCATTTCATTAAAACCAGGGGTGTCCAAAGGGCGGCGCGGGGGCCATCTTGTGGCCATTATTCAATGAAAACAAAGAAAGCGACTCAAATCTTATTCTTATAACTGAATAAATTTGTTCAGTCGAGCCCAAAAGAATTTGAAAAGAATTTCATGAGACCATCTTGGGAAAATAGAGTGTCTTCAGTCAGAAGTTTCTTCAAATTCACTATAACAGACTGCTACAGGAGGCATTTCCTGACAACACTCATCATCATCTACAAAAGAATTTGAATTAATATGAGTTACATTTTTAAATTTTAATTTGAGAACTAAATTAAATTTCTTTTAATACAGAGAAATGGGCAAAAATCATTTCCAAGTGTTGGAGCTATCCTGTTTCTACAAAAAGACAACTTTTACTGCTTGATTTTATTTTAATATTTCTATTATAACTTGGCAAAATGTTTGGACAGCTCTGGATTAAACATAAGCATAAAAAGATTCTCCTTACCTTCTTTTGTAATCTAATAACAGAGGTCCATTTCTTTTCCAAAAGCCCAGCATACTTCTTATCTACCTCTTCATTCTACAACCAAAGCAAACAGATTCTCAGAAAGGAAGTCCCTCCCATTAGAAACAAAACATTACTCTTCAATTTGTTGCTCCTTACAATATCTAATTCTGCTTCTTTCTTGAAGGTAGAATAGGCTTCTTCATATCCATTGGAACGAAGATAGTCAGCTATAGCTCGATTTCTAGAAAAAGAAACATTATTAGTAATCTGAAGGCCAATTTCATCCCACTTACACTGTGTGCTCTTTATTTTGAATATGCCATAAATCAGGTGAATGTCTGCACAGAAACCGTGTCACCATTAAATCGATGCTAGCCGACGTTCCTCCTTAAAATATGGCAGACCCCGCCCAGGCAAACAGAGGGGAGCGTCTAGCAACTCAACCTTAAATGTCAGCCTGAGCAAACGGAAACGAATCACATTTTTCTGGAAAAAGACCAAATAAAAATACAGAAAAGGTGTGCTGGGAAACAGTGCTGCTGCTGCCATGGAAACCAACGACTCGTCATGAAGGCAGAGCTGAGAGAGCTGGATGATGCAGTGAGGTTTAACACAAATACGGAGACACAAAATTATATAAATGCGGAAACAGGTTTTTTTTATAAGATAGAGGGTGAATATTTCATGAGCGAAGTGTTAAATTTAGGCTGAAGCTTCTGGGCTTCTTTGGAGCAAGCAGACTGTTGCACACTACAAACCTCAGACCCTTGCTGCTTTAATTCAACCTGGCCCTCAAACATTCGAATATCAGTGGGATTAACTTCAATAAGTTAAAAAAAAATCATTAAATATTGATTGTTTGCTGTCTGTGCTTAAACAGAGGTGCAGGTCATAACGGCGTAAAGCTCGTCGTCCCCCTTCCCCCTTGTTTCTTTCCTGCTGTCATGGAGGTTATGAAATATTCACCAAGCAGCTACAAAGTGAAGCGCCTGCAGCTCACGTCTCTTCAGGCTCTGCCACTGATTTCAATTGTTGCACAACACAACGCGTCAAACTTGAGGCTCGTGGGCCAAATTCAGCCCGCCATAGCTTTTTATGTGGACCTCTAGAGTTTAGACTAAACATTAAGTGTGTATAAATATTATGTTAATCAAATCAATGCAGTTTTTATCTGCTTACAAATTATATCAATCAGTCCCTCCAGTTTCTTGAGTATTGGAGAAATTCACGCAAAAAGAATTAAACAAATCCCCGCATTATTGCACTACTAATTGGGATTTTATTGCAGATTTTTCTCAAAAACTTTCTTACTTGTACTAAACAGCTGCCTCAGCTTTAACTGATGTCAGATTAAAGTTCATGATCTATACAGCAAGTACTAAAAAGGTGCATTTACCATCATAAAAAAGCACAAATATTTCCAAATTAGTACCACAAATACTTTGATTTAAAAAAAAAAAAAAGAATCACAAAATCCTGGAGGAAATGAAAAGATGTTCAATAATATTTTATTTTAAGAATTAATTGATATTTTAACAGTTTGCGAACAGATTTGATCAATACATTCTGGCACAACCAGGCCTTTAAGGGCATTCATGATCTTGATTTGCCCCAAAACGAAAATGAGTTTGACACCGCTGTTGTAGAAGATTTAATTTCACATCTACAAGTCTGGACTTCTGGACCGTCTTCAAAAGGAAAATCTGTGATGCGCCACAGTGCGGCTAGCCAACCTGCAGGTGCTGCTGGTAATGAGCTGCAGCACATGTCTGTTCTTGCTCACACGTAATCGTACTTATAATTGCACTCACAGTTCATCTCTTTGTCTCTGTGACAGCACCATGGCGGCTGCTGTTCGCTCCCTCGCGGGGAGGTGAGGGTGAGGTGAAGCGTTGGGTGAGGAGGAGCCCGATCCCTCCGAGGATCGCAGGTGGCAAAGGGAAAGCTGCTCGGAGGAGGACGGCGAACCTGGAGGTGCTTCTGCTGTGCCGCTACGAGGCGCTAAGAAGGTTTACGACGGTCCAGATGTCACCCGCTCAGTCAGTGGCACAACATATTCGTCACCTGAAGAAGAGAAGGAAAACGCCGATTAATATTTTTAAAAGAAATCCATCTTCATTTCAGGAAACTTTTAAATTGCTTGGACAGAAAGCTGTGGGAAAAAAGTAAAACAAAAAGAAGTATTTTTAGTAGTAAGTAGAAGGATTGTTTTTATAAAACCAATGCTAGAAATGTAAAATCTTGAATCATAGGGAATTACACTAATCTATTTCTGAATGCACCCATATAGATGTAAAATAAAAAGTTAGGAAGCACACAGCTCTGGAAAAATTAGGAACCCACAGCATTGAACCTCATTAAAAACCTCCTGGTTATTCCACCAAATATTTATTTCTGAACACTTCCCGAGTTAAAACATTAGTATTGTTGTTTCTAAATAAATATGAACTTGTTTTCTTTGCATTATTTGAAGTCCGAAAGCACTGCATCTTTTTTATTATGTTCTGCAAATAAATATTACATTTTGCTTGTAATTTCAGAGACATGTCAGTAGAAATGTTGAAAAGAGTGAAATCAAAGAATCTATTTTTTTTTCCAGTGCTGTATATTAAGAGAAAAGTTAAGAGACAAATGATTTTTTTTTCTAGCGAATTTACATATTTAAGGTACATTCCAGCTTTCTTTTATTAAAAAAAATAAATAACTAACGCTGATCACTAAAAAAAGTCCTTCCTGTTCTCAGTAGATGCAGTTGTTTTGATTCGAATAGAAAATGAAGGAATAAAAATTATAATATGATTTTCAGCCAGCGAGTTAATTCGACAGAAGGTAACTGATGCACTATTTACAATCTTCAATCTGATGGATCCGTTTGGGAGAATCCCATCACTGACCCCCCATGATGTGAATCATGATCTCTGATTTCTGCAGTGCAGAAATACAAGAAAGAAAAAAAAATACTAAACCATTTTCCCATTTATTATGTTTCACCTCTATGCTGATGTTCACAAACAAGCGATAGTGAGACAGGTTAATGTATATTTTTGTTCTATATTCTGCTCTACCATAATTAAGCTTTCCATACACTTTCCTGTTTCTTACTCTGATTGCTTGAGAGACCCAGTGAAGGGAAAATCTGGCCTTTAAAATAAATTAAATTAAAAAAATCTCTGGCTTTCTAATGATTATTTCTAGGATTGCACGGACCGATGTATCGACCAGCTGATTTATTGGTGCCGATTTCCTTAATTTTGGGAGATCAGTGATCAGCCGATATTTATATGTGAAGCCGATCTTATCTACTTCGGCCGACATCTAAAAATCCTCTCCTGCTCTGCAGTGAGAAGTTTGACCGACAGACTGGCCCACCAGGTCAGGCCTGCACGTTTACAGTCAACAATAGTCAACCCCCTGTTGCCAGTTCAGCAACTTTCTTGCTATAATGAGCAACATTTCAGACAAAAACAATTGGTATCGACCAAAATTGGAGTCGGCAGGTTAGGTTTTTTAAAAAGATCGGTAATTGGAGATCAGCCAGAAAACTGCGATCGGTGAATCCCAGCTAATTCACAACTAATGACCACTTCTGGCCAGACTAAAACTTTTTACCAAACAGCTAAGGTGCAATTAATGCGCGCCATAAATGTCTGAGTTACAAAAGAAGCTGGATAAATGAAAACCTCTGCTGATCTTCCTTGTATAACGTTGCAGTTTTATTTAAATTCTCAACCAAAACAAAAAGAGTCTGAAATAATATTTCATCCCAAATTTAAATATTTTAATCCTGATTTTAGTTTTAGTCTGAACAACACAAAGTAAAAACACCATTCAGTGGCTGGAAACTTATGATAGTGTTCATTCTTGAACTCCAGTGAAGGTTGGTGCTGTAAAGCGCTAAGCTGCTTAGCAGCTACACCAGACAACACACAGTGTGTGTGTGTGTGTGTGTGTGAGAGTGAGTGAGAGACACACTACTAGTCCTCCATACAGCTGACAGTGCAACGTAAAGGAGGGACGGACAGCAGCTAACAGGATCACCAAACAGAGAGCCAGGACTTTAACTAGACACTGTCTGGGATCAGGTGATGTTATTGCCATGTGGTCTGTTTGCTGCAAAATATTTCAATCGAAAAGCTTAATAGCTACAAAAATTGGCTTATTAATTTGACTTGGGCTTCCCTCCATGCCCAGATGTGGCACATACTTTATAAGCTCAAACAGAGTGGTGGGCACATTGCAATTAGGCCTGTCGCAATAACTCAATTTATTCCAAAATAAATTAAGACAAGGTCAATAATTTCCATCTGCATGATTTATCGTTTCTCTTTCTATCAAAAACTAGGAGATAAAAGTCTTCAGTCTAGTGCTTTGATCTCAACTAGCCCTTTTTTTAAAGAACAATTTTGTTCGCAAAGACTAAATAATTCATTTTATTTGTCATTTTGGTTATTTCTTTAAAAATGTTTTATTGTCTTCCAGTTCCTTTGTTAAATGTTCATTAGAATATAAAGTTTATTGATCTTTAGAATATGTTCTTACATTATTATGCTATTATGACTATCACTTGGAAATGGTCTCAAAAAACAATATTATCGTTTATCGAAAAAATTTCTGGGACAATTCATCGTCCAGCAAAATTTGTTATTATGACAGTTGTGATGAAGCAAGATAAAGAATAAAGTCAGGAATATATGATTTATTCATAATAGAAAATCATACTATCCAGCAACAATATCGCAATTACACGTTTTCCTGATGGTTTCCAATATGGTTTTGATTCACTCTTCATATTGCTTCATGAAAAATTAGTCATTAATAAGATTATAATTAAAACTTAAATGTCTAAAAGAAAATTATTCAAGCTACTGTTGTGAGCTCTCTTTATAGACCAACAAACGTATGAATTGTTGAAGTGAGAACAGAGCAGGGATTTCAGCTGGGAGCTTCAAAAACATCCAGTTGACCAAACAGGCCACGTTCCAAACTAAACATAACGGTCAGCGGCTTCAGCACCTGCTGAAGACACCTGGACCTGCTACTGTCACCCAAACACCTTTAGAAATTAGTGATACTTCGAATCTGGGTCTTTGTTTCAGTTTTTCAAATGGCAGAAAAGTGTTACAAAACATCTTACCCTCACACTGACAGATGAATGTATCGACAGCTAGACTTGGTGCTCAAGAAAGAGAACAAGAGTTATGAATGAAGAGAGAAAAAAATGGTGCAAAGTCCGATCTATGTGTCAGTTTATCAAAAGAAGGGAGGGCAAGACGTGTAATTGTCTAAAGTAGAGTCCAATTCTCAGAACACAATGCTGGCACTGAACGTGACAGAAAACAGCAGCACCTAAACTCCAGCAATGCCTTCATGTGACATTTGTTTCAAAATAAATATTTTCTTTTGAATCTTTACTCTATATATATATACACACATATATATATAAAAAACTAGACAGTTCTGTTGCTAGAATATCAGATCTTAACTTAATGAGAGAAAATCAAGTTAAACAACATGTTAATTAAAAACTCAATATTGAATATATATATATTCCTGCAGACTAGTCCAATAATTTTGCTCTTTTCTGATCAGAAGTACATAAATATACACTACCATGTTCTCTTTATATAAAATATTAAATAAAATCAAGTGTGCAGGTGAACAAAGCCAGATGAATGTATAGCAGGTTTAGACTGTGACATTACATGAACTTTATTTTTTAATTGCATTGAAACACACAGTAGTGCTGTTTAGAAGCATCTCCAGGTGGAGCATTGTGTTCATTTCATTTTGAAAAAACTACAACTCCCAACTATTAAACCAATGAATATGTTAGAGAAAAAGAAACTAAATTTAAAAGAAATGTAACATCTTACAGTTTTCTGCTTTGTTTAAATCTGCGACGAAAACCTCAAACAGATTAGGCAGACAATGAGAACAGCTCATACTTAATCTATGTACGGTTAAAATAAAGTGAAAGGCTGATTGCTATCTATGATAGTTTATGACTCTTAATGCATCATCCTTCGGTTTTGAGTCACGTTTGAGTCGAGCTGTTCAGTTTGACCTCCAAGCTAAACGAGTCTCAGAGGTCAGGTTAAACCATCAGAAGGTGTTTGTTTACAAACCAGAACAGCTCACAATATATTATAACATTATCTAATATTGTTTGACAAATTTAAACTTTAAACACTAAAAAAGAGACACTTATTTTGCAAACAAAACTGAAAAACCATCTAAAATCTAAATTATTTTACTGAATTAATGAGCATTCATTGGGTTATCTACAGGAAATGCATTCACATTTCTTTACTGGATAAACATTAAACCACTGGCACATTTTCAGTCATAGCAACAGATAGTCAAATTAATACCTACAGCATAAACACAAATGGTTTAGCATTCATTTTATCTTCTGCATCCCCTTTTTAAACGCTTCCTGGCATTTTGCCATCATTATGAATCTTTAGCTTTATCCTGTTAATCTTTTCTTCAAATTCTTTAATAAAAAATAAATAAAACTTAAAATTTAAGGCCATGGAAGGTCATAAACTCCTATTTGATTAGGAGAAATAGTGTGAATCAAAGCACAAGGTTATAATGCAAAATTAAAATAAATTTGAAAACGAGTACTTTTATGATTACTTCATTAATTGGGTAAGTAATAAAGAAATTTATATGAAAGAACACAGGGATAAAATGGTAACCCAGAAAAACCCACAAAATGGGGAAAAATGTTTTTGAAAGGTTGCATTGATCTGGAGCTAAGGATTAAACAAGAAATGGTTTTCCATTACTATGCATGTGCCACAGCAGACCAGAAACTAGCTGTTCAAATTTAAAGATAAAAAATTTAAATAATACAACTAGATAAATAACCTAACGTGATGATAATGCTAATCCTCCATCTTATTTCAGGAAAAATAACTAGAATCAGTCATTTCAAAGAAACAATAGTAATAAATAAGATTAATTTTCAGTTTTTTAGGCCACCAAAGGAAACAAAATTGGGGTGGGGGGGAATGAAATTATATATTCTTATTAATCTACTGTTGTAACTTATCTGACATTTAGAGCAGAGTTTATTAAAACCATTAGCTTCTTTGTATACTAAATATTTAATGGCAACAATACATCATGCATATATCATACACATTTATAAGTATAATGGGAGTAGTCAATATTTTTATGCAAATCTGACACGTTGCTTCCATAGTCAACACGCATAACCCACCACAAACCATGCATTGCAACAGGAGGAAATAATTCACATGCATACATATATTTTCACTGATTAAAACAAGTTAAATGTAGATTAACTGTTTCTCGTGATTTAAGAGGAACTTCACGCAAATTTAAAATCCCAGAACCTTATTTAGTTGTGTTTGTTTAGTAACAGATTAAAAAAATAAATAAAAAATTCTGAGCTTCAAGAGGCGCAAGGGCAACGTTGCAGCAGAGGCTCATCAGCAACGCCCTTTCCAGCTAATGTTAGCTTAGCACACTAAACACCAAGCTCAGCTGTCAACTGTGAGCAATAGATTTATACAACCACGGTCAACAACACGGACAGTGCATCTGCTCTCAAGAACTAACAGCTCATCAACATAGTACTGCTTAATAAAAACACAATAATCGGTGAATAGAAGTAAATTAGGTATGAACAACACTGTCTGTATATTAGATTAAATACTCAGTCAAGGACAAATATGAGTTGAGCGCAACACAGCCATTAAGGGTAATAACAGATATAAGGTTAACTCTGGCATTTTAAGTGTTGGTAACAAACCTAATTGGCTCATCCACTCAGAACTTCCAAAAAAGGCGTAGCTAACGTTAGCCACCTAGGCTCCAAAACAACTGTTTTGATCCAAATCACGCACTGATGAAGAAGATCGCGTTTGGTTCTGAAATAGCAAAAGCTCTTTGTATAGTCAAGTTAAACCGCAAACTACCCATAGTCTTTAAGTAGCTGCCTTAAACAATGATAACTTTGACTCTTCACTTAGCTTAGCTTAGCTTTCGGCCTCTCCGCCATTTTGAGATGGGAACGGGAAAGCGCAGACACTGCAGACGATCCCTCGTCAAAATAACAAGTCTAACTAAGTGCCAAAACAAACGAACAAACGCATCTACGAACTTCTAACTCACCATTTTACAAATGAAGAACTTCATATTTCCCTTAGCAGGCCTGTGCATGTGCTGGTGCGTTGCGTGGTTTGACTGCGGTATCGTGACTTTTCACATCAGCCGGCACGGACGGTCAGATTTTCTCCTCTCCCACCGCAGTCGCCCGGCCCCGGCTAACGGTCGCGATTGGACGCCGGTAGCGCGCACGTTGAAGTGGGCGGCGGCGCGTAACGGCACACCTCACGCTCATGGCTTTGAAGGAAAATACGTCAACAGTTTACATGGCTGCTTGTTTTTCTTAGAATATTGTTTTCATTGAGGAACATTCAAGAAAAGAAAAAAAAAGTGATTCATTAAAACTAAAAAAAAAAAATTTTAATAAAATTTAGTAAAGAAAAAAAACCAATTTAAAGTCTAGTGGGCGGATTTTATTAGATTGTTTTTTGACTGTATAATTTTAGTAATTTTATTGTAATACTATTCATACATGACTTGATGGGGGAAAAATACATTTTTATAAAGATGTTTAGACAACTTTGCACATCAAGTAGGAATTGATATGAATCAGACAATTAAAAAATACGCCAAATATAAATTTTATCTTTTGTGAGTGTGTTTTCTTTTTGATTTCTTGTCTATGACAATGACTGATTTTATTTAGCTTGATAAAATACATTACATTACGCATAAAAAAATACAAGTAGCATGTATGAAATGGGAATAAAATAAGCATTTTGTGCTTTTTCCTAAATAAATAAATTAATATTAAATATCTAAATGATAAAACTAGCAATTAAGGAATAAATATATTAACATTGCATTTATTATTTATAGTGAGGATTTACTGTACATAATTTAATGATGGGATCATTCACAGAAAAAAACAAAAACATCCTGATGTTTCATATTTTTTATTAAAATTTATAAAAGAGCATCTTTTATGTTAAAGGGACATTAATTGATAACTGTGAACCAATTAGCTTTAAGTGTCATTATCCTGTGTTTATATGTACTTGCATATTTTAGTAAGTATAAACTACTTATACTTAAGTAGATAATATTTAAGTATAAGTAGTGGGAATAAAACTGGTTAACTGGATAATAGAAGCTGACTTATTCTTTTTTTTTCACCCAAATTAATAACTCCTTAATATTGATTAAAAAAGTATTTGTTCAATTGGCAGACTATTTCACTTGGGAAAAATGTCTTGTTATAAGTGAATTTATCTCCCAGTGGAACTAGTACTTTAAAAAATATAAATATTAAGAAATTATTTACTTAAAACAAGACATATATATTCATAAAACGTCAGTTTTTCTTATTTCAAAAGTTTTACTGTTGATAAAAAAAACTTGCTTGGAGAAAAGCTCAGAAATTTGGAGATTAATCTCACAAAAATCTTCTAGAAAAAGCATGGGAATTTCTGAGTTTGAAAAGCAAAACATGCTTGACTTTGCACTTGAAACTATACAAAAATATTTTGTGTTTGACTCTGTGGTCAAGAAACACTCCAGATCTTAATCCCACTGAGAATCCTCAAAAAACTTAGTGAACAACATCAAACATTATGACATCTTCCAAGCACAGGTAATATCAACCAGTAATCCTGCAATTTACATGAGAAAGTTTAACATTTTCATTACTGGAACTTTACAAAATTTTGATTATCTTTAATTAAGGTATTTGAAACACGTCAAATATTTAATATTAAATTGTCAGTGAAAAGGTTCTTACAACATTTAAGCTAAAAAAAAACAAAAAAACATTTGACAGTCTCAAAACTTTTGGTCACACATGAAGATCATAACAAAGATTAACTTCTTCTTGTGTTAATAGATAAAATTACCATAATAAAACCATAACTATATGTGAGCTACCTCAGGCGTCAATAAGGCTTGAAAAGTTCCCGGACATTGCAGAGCATTCTTCTTCTGCTTCTTCAGGAGTTTCTGCTAACAAACAGAATCCATAATTAATGAGGGCGAGTCGTCCAGGTCCTGAAGCAGCCCAGAGCATCACACCGCCATCACCATGTTTGACTGATGTTTGTTTTCTGCTTTTAGTTTTATCTTGGTCCCAGTTTTGTCTCGTTGGTCCACAGAAATATTAAGGAATGTTCCTTAATATTGATGAATACTTGCTATTCATCAATATTAAGGAATTACTTCCTTAAAACAAGCTCCTATATCCTTTTGAAAAGGAACTCTTAAGTTTGTTTTTCTTATTTCAAGTGAACTAAAATATTTTCTCTAGAAACTGGACAAAAACAGTTTTTGTTTAATGTTAAAACTTTTGACTGAAACAAAAACAAATGCATCTCTCTAACTTACTCACTGTTATTCATATTTACAGATGTATATGCATAAAAAGACCCACAAAGTGAAATGATTTGGTGACTTTTTGTGTTTTTTTTTGTCAACTTTAATAGTTATATTTTCAATGCTTACTTACTTCTCACTAAATTTGCTCAGTTTTCAGCTTTTTCAAAACAACTGTCAGCGTGTAAAACATTCAGACTGATTCTCTTCTGGTAGCTTCTGGTCCAAGGTCAAATGATTGTCGTGAAAAGCAGTGAGCAGAGAGGAGGAGGGGAGAAAGTTAGAGTCAGTTACCCTCCACCACCCTGATCAGCGCCCCCTCCTGGATTCCCTGGATGGAGCCCAGCTCGGCGGCGCTGTCCAGGACGGCGCCTCCCAGCTGCAGGGAGAAGCAGGAGCGCTGGAAGGTGAGTTCATGATCCATAAGCACCTGATGGAGCTCAGATATCGACATCTGCCCTGATACCTGAGAGGGGAGGATAATCAATCAATCAAGTTTATTTGTAAAGCACATTGACATCATACAAACACAGATACACAGTCATGAAGACACAAACAACCTGAGGGAAGTTGGAACATCACCTTCTTCAAATCAGACAGAATTGGTGTCAAATGTTTGTGGTACGTTTGTGCATCAAATCGTTTTGTTTGTGGTGCTATCATTTTAAATATACTAAGAAATGTTTCCAGAGGTCATGAAAGGTCAACCCCCCCCCAGCTTCTCCAAATCAGATAAAGTTGGTGTCTATCAACTCTGCTACATTTATTCTGGTTTGTGCAGTAAAAAATCTTTGTGCTGTTTTGGCTTTGAACCTATTAATGAATGTTTAAAGGTAATTTTGATTTTGTAAAAGTGGGGGGCTGGTTGACCTTTTGAACCCTATACTTTCATTAATATCTTCAAGGAGGTGATGCGCTCCATCTTCCTGGATTTAGTGAGAACGCCATCAGAGTGATCGACTGGAGGGAGGTAGAGGCACTTTTAGGAAAATACTGAAGAAAGCAGAACCTGAAGATCAAAACTTTCTGTTCCCGGCGGCTGAATTCGGACTGTAAATTTGTCCTCATGAAGATCAACGACTTCTCCATCGCTTGGCAGAGTTTTTCTCTTGTTGGACAGCTCATCCTCAGAGGTTTCTGAAGCCACACCTGAGGTTTAAAGAATTAAACCTTAAACATCATAATAACAGAATGTTTCACATAAATATGAACAAAGATGGATGCCAATCACCAACCTTTGACAAGCGGCTCCTCCTCTGAAAGAGGCTGCAAACCATTTTTATCCTGGTCCTCCTTTTCTCTCTTTATGTTTTCCGGGTCATTCATGTGAGTCTTGTTAAATATTTGTTCATCTACTAACTCATCAGTGTGGATAATTTCATTTTTTAAGTGATGGACTCCTGGATCTTCATCACTTAGTTCATGTTTTACTTGGAAGTCCTCATGAGTGTTGTTGCTTTTAGGTTCTGCACCAAAGTGTTGGGTCCTCTCAGAACCATTTCCACTGGGATGGATCAGTACCTGGTGCTGCTCAGGCCGAACAAACCTTGCTACGCTCTCTTCATGAAGCTTGATGTTTTGCTCCATTTCTGATTTTGCTTTTGTTGAAGCTGTGATGTCTTTAGCGTTCTTCGTCTGAATTTCTGGCTCAGAGTCAGTCTGAGTCTGAACCGCCGCACTAATCTGAATCTCCACTTCGGTTTGCGTCTCCACCTCAGAGAAATACCTGTCTCTTCCTTCCCTTGCGTCTCCTTCCACTCCCTGCGCCTCGTCTTCCTCAGAAACAAGCAGACACACCATGGGCTCCACCAGAGTCACTTCGCCTGCAGGGTTGCTGCTGAGTATGATGTCAGGAAACAGGAAGTGCTCTGGCTCAAGAGCAGGGTTTGCTATACCAGTTAAAGGGTTTATCATACTGTCATCCAACGAGTCAAGATCGATTTCCTCGCTTGATAGAAGAGGGGATTGCTCAGCGCCCTGTTGAATCGGATCGCCAGGATACTTGAAGAAGCTCAACAATCCGCAGCAGCACTGGAAGATGTTTCCCATCGTCGCGCCGCGTCAGGCTGGAAAGAGAAAAAAAAATTATTTGTACATTTACCCACTTTTTACGAGTGCTATTTGTTTTTATCTGTTATTTATCAAATGGGAATAATTTTGGGACTCTTACTTTACAAAAGAAAATTTAACTTAATGTGAGGAAGAAAAAAATTATGGAGCGTAAAGATCTAGTTTAGGCTTTGTGGAGCTTTTTCAAAAATATATGTCATCAGATGGACCAAAATATAAAGTTAAGGCAAAATTTAACTTTATATTTAATATATCTAAAATAATTAATATAAGCAACAAAAAATAATAAAATCAGGCAAAGAAAATTTTTTCCAAATAAATTTCAAAAATTTGTTTTGGATAAAACGTGTTTTTTTTTTTTTCTTCAAATCATCGGGTAAAAATGAAGGAGGATACTTCACAATAAAATAAAATTAAAAGTAAAAAATAGAGCTCAGTAAAATACTCCTAAACGTACATTTAAAAAAAAGGTACTCAAGTACATTTAATTAAGGTAAATGTAACGAGTTACTACACAGCTCTGGGTTTCACCCAACATAAACTGGACAATTTAAAATTTTAGATCCAGTCTTGTGGATGGTGCAGAACATTTAATGAATCCATGAAAGAAAAGTTTAAAAAGTAGGCTGGAGATGACGAAATCAGAGTTCAACCATATGAGGATTGAAAATAAATACAGCTGTGAACCAACACTTAAAAATACTGACCATTTGGTGCTTTAAATAATTTCTTATTTAAAGCACCAAATGGTCACGAGAGCCTAAACTGTTGCAGGTGAAGGTTTGCATGATCCTCGAACACAACAAAAATATGACATCAGGTGTGTGAGACCTACCATCCAGGGAAGACGAAGAGATCAGTCACTCTGTGTCATCTTGTCTCATATCTTCTGGTTTCCATCCTGGTGAAATCACAGAGTTTCCCAGGATTTCCTCCAGACGCTCTCCTGTCCTTGCTGTGCGACTACATTACACAAGCTGAGTGTCCTTCATGAGTGGGGGGAGAAAGAGGAGCTGTCATGCAGCCTGTGGGCCCTCTCCCTATTCAGACAATACCAACAGCGGCCAGCAGGGGGCTGCCGCTCTGCTGCACATGATGTAACTTCCTGTGTAATTCAGATTGACGCATGCAGATGGCAGCATGTGTGTTACCGCCATCTACTGGTGAAAAAACGATTCTTCTCATCTTCTCTTCAGAGACTGACTCAGAAAAGTTTATTATCACTTACTAACGAGTTACATTTACTTGAGTGACTTTGGAAGAAATGTTCTTCTAGGAGTACTTTTACTATGCTGTACTTTTTATGTTTACTTAAGTACTTTAATATGAAGTATTTCTACTCTTACTTGAGTAAAATTTATGAAGATCAAGCTTGTAGTAAGAAAAACTTGACCAGACACAAACACACCTGAAGTTCTTGTAAAAGTTTCATGAGTTTAATATTGAGAGGAATTGATTGGGAAAAATGTGTGTTTTGTCTGTTTTATGTTATTTTATAATGATGTTTTATATGAATAATTTTCATTTTGATCTTTAACAAATCAAATCTTCCACATAATTTTACATTTTAGTCCCTCTGATGATGTAATTTTTAATTATTAAAGTGACTCAGCCCTTAGCTGTTTATCAATTACTTTTTTACGCTTACTTGAGTAATTTCTTGAACGGCTACGTTTTAAATTTATTTAATTAAGAATACGTTGAAGTAGCGCTACTTACTTGAGTACTAATTTTGGGTACTCTCACCTCTGATTATTATTATTATTTACCATTATGTGACGCTAATGCGCAAATTTTTATGTATATTACTTACTTTTTTGGTGATAGACCAATATAATTTGCGAAAACTGTATAGTTTTTTATGTTATGGTCTTGTATATTATTATTATTATTTATTATTATTATTATTATTAGTGGTAGTAATACTACTACTCCTACTATTATCATTGCTACAATCTTGTTTTCGTATATTGTTATATATATATATATATGTAGCCTATATATATATTTTTTTTAAATTATAAATTGACTTCCTACTGATGCATTTTCAGATGAGCATCATGGTCATGGTTATGGACGTGGACCTGGTCGTGGTTGTAGTGGACCGGCCATGGTCATGGTCGTGGACCCTGGGGAGTTAAATCAAGTGATTCATTTTTGTTTGGTTTAGTTTTTTTTCAGCCAGCTTTGCTCTCTCAACTACACAACTTTGAGCTGTATTTTAGCCTCTTTCTGTTTTCTTTGACCTTTCTTCCTCAGAGCCAGGACTTTTTACTTTTTATTAATTTAATACATTGATATTCACACTTAATTGTTTTGTTTTTTTTACATACAAAAGTCCCAAGCCGGAATCTTCGTATTCGTGTTTCTGGTTCCCTTCTAAATTTAACACACAAGCGGCATCCACTATCAACGGCAACGAGCGACAAATCTGCTTCTTCTGATGATGTAAACATTTTCTTACGGATGCTGCCACCTACATGACGTCTACCAGCTGATGGGAGGAAGGATCTACAATAACGCTCCTTTGTGCATGTAGGATGGCTTGGATCAGATTCGTGTGCTGCTGTGGCCCAACGTACAGACATATTAAATTGAGAATCTGCTATAAGAATAGAACAATGGTGTTTTCAGAAACTCAATCTGAATATTGTGGAGTGTTTATATTTCAGTCAGTTTGATTGTATTATTAACAATATATTTAATGAATTTTAAATAATTGGCACAACATTTAAATTCCATGTTTTAAATTTGCAGACACTTTTGGTAAATGATGAATGTCCCTGGATTTTTCATGATGTAATCAGATGAATTCCACATTTTCTCTTTTCTTGTATTTACTGAAGCACCTCCTCTGTCCCAAACCACCTAAAAACAAACCTCGCAGCATTCACATCCTGTTTCCTCAAAGATTTATTTGGCATCAGCTGAAAAGAAGGTCTGCTGCCACCAGAGAGCGAGACATTAATATTCTGAACACACCAGGAGCAAATCAACTGCTGGAGAAACTCTCTGCTGCTGCTTGTTTATTCAGTAGTAGCTCCATTAAAGTTCATACTGTGTGAATAATAAATTAAATCTTGACTAACATTAAAATAAGATTTATTTTTCTGTAGCAACTCTATTTTTTCCCTTTTTTTTGCAGCTGCAGGGAAATGTTTCACAACAGAATGTTTGATTTTTAAGACCTGGGAAACTGACAACATGCAGCACATGTGTCAAACTCGAGGCCCGGGGGCCAAATCTGGTCCACTGTAGCCATTTATGAGGGACGCAAAAAATAAAACATTTAACATAACAGTTGTGTGCTTAAATGTAATCGTATCAATCGAATCAAAGCAGTTTTTTATCTGCCAAATTGCAGTATGAAATATGGAAAATAAACAAACCCATGTACTTTTTTACAGTAATGCACATTTGTGAGTTTACTGTAAATTTTCCACCAAAATGGTCAAAAACTTTGGGTTCATGTGATGCTCACTCCCACCTGCAAGTGGCAGTAAAAATGGATTATTTGTATTTTTTCTATTCTTCCTCTTTGTAACGTCACCAGGCCGGTAGAGGAGTCACACTTACATATTAAAATGTTCTAAGAAAAGTTTTTTTCCCCAGTGAAAACAGGGATGACAACATGAGTTATGGTTTGCCATAACAAGGCAAATTGTATGAATTTAATAAAGTGCAGGTAATACAACATTTCCATTTCAAGTGACCATCCTAAACATAAAGCAGGTTCTAGAGCTGCACCGATTTACAAGCCAGTCGATTTATCGGCGCAGATTTCCTTAATTTTGGGAGATCGGTGATCTGTCGATACTTACATGTGAAGCTGAACTTATCCACCTCAGCAAATACCTAAAAATGTCCTCTTCAGCTCTCACTTAAGAGAGGTTTGACCGACAGACCGTAATGTCTGCACATTTTAAGTTAACAATAGTCACTCCCCTATTGTTACCAATTCAGTGACTTTCTTGTTATATTTAGCAACATTTCAGACAAAAAACAATTTGGTATCGGCCAAATTCAGAATGCGGTCAGGTTTTCGGCGCAGCCCCAGCTGTTCCAGCTGGTGAAACATTCGCTGAACCCAGACGCAACACTGCTCTTCAGATTATAGGCAAACACATCTAAACCTTTCCAGGACATTTCACACCCTTAATTGGGTAATTGTATAAATACATCTAAGTCTAGTTTAGATTAACCATTTCCTGTGAAGCTAAATTATAAAACTTTATTTTCCAGATGTCTACAGACTCCTCCTCTGAGTTAACGGTCACAGAGCCGTTTCTCCCTCGCCTGCGCCCATATCCACCCTCCTGGGCACCCTGCTGTCCTCTATGTCCTCCCACTCGTCCTCCCCCTCCTCACCGTCCTGCAGCCTCATTGGCCGGCTCCAGCGGAGGAGGCGGTACCTGAGCGGCACCAGGAAGAGGGCGGGGTCAGGCATCGGGTGTGGACTCTGTGGTGACGTGACTCTCTCCTGTGGGATGCAGGCTCTAACCCTCTCCTCCCTCACACTGATGTTCTTCCTGGGTCTCCCATCCGGCTGGACGGCGGAGGCACCGGGATGAGGAGACAGAGGCCAGTCTGAGCCTCCTTCCTCTTCCTCCTCCTCCTCTTCCTCCTCCTGCTCTCCTTTCCCCCTCTGCCGCTGCTGGAAAAGTTTTAACCGTGCGCCGTGCAGCTCGTGGTGCAGCGTCGTCGTCATGACGTTTTGCCGCTGAAGTTCTCGATTCAGCAATGTGATCTTGTGGCTGCGGCGCTTCAGCTCCTCCAGGAAGCGCCGCTCCTCCTCCCGCAGGCTCCTCCCGAGTGCCACAGCCCGGGCCCGGCCGGCCCGCAGCTCCCCGCGCACCGTGACCATCATGCACTGCTGCCGCTCCAGGAGGCGCTCTGCGGCCTCGCAACGCACCGCCAGCTCTGCTTCCTCCTCTGATGGACGAAAACAAACACTTACCCAGAGCTGGGTAATAACTAGTTACATTTACTTAAGTAACATTTTGGAAAAAAAAGTACTTTTAGGAGTATTTTTACTGCGCTGTTCTTTTTACTTGATTCGTTTTATTGTGAAGTATCTATTCTCTCTCTGCTTTCTGGATTCTCTACTCACTGAATTAAAAACAAACATGTCACCAAAAACTCACCAGACACAGACCTGTAGTTTTTAAAGTTTTTTTACTGAAAGAAACTGATTTGAAAAAATATCATTTTTCCTGATTTTGTTATTTTTTGTTACTTATTTAAATTTTTGGTCCTTAAAAGATGAACTACCAGTTCTCAAGTAGACGTTTTGCCAAATACTTTTATACTCTTGGTATTCTTGGATGGCCACATTTTACTTTTACTTGAGTAACTTTATTATAAAGTATTTCTACTCTTACTTGAGTAAAATTTCTAGATTCTCTTCACACTGAATTAAAAACAAACATGTTGGAACCAAAAACTCACCAGACTCTGACACACCTGCAGCTTTTGTTCAAGTTTTTAGTTTTTAATTGAAAGGAACTGATTTAGAAACATTTAATTTTGCCTGATTTTATTATATTTTGTTACTTGTATGAATTATTGTCATTTTTCATCTTTAAAATATCAACAATTACTCTTAACTTTGTATTTCGGTCTGTTTGATCATGTAATTTTTAATATTAAATGAATTTACTCAGAACTCGAACTGCCTTGTTGCTGGATTGATTGATATGTAGTTTACATTAAAGCAGCTGTATGTAACTTTTATAAAAAGTATTGTTTTATATATTTGTTGAAAATGTCACTGTGTCGTGACAGTTTGTTATGAAACAGAAACTGAGTAAAATAGGAGTAAAGTAGGCATACTTTTCGTTCCCACTTCAAAATAGCACATTACATAAAAGCAGAATAAGATATGTAGAAAAGGTTAAGGCAGTTCATGTTTCTCTTTAAAGCTAATGATTATTTTTGTTTTGTCTAAGACGGAAACCAGTTGAAATAGTTAATTTTTTACATTTTTAATAATTAATTTGGACTATTACTTATTAAATCTGAATTCTTACCTGCTGTGTTCCTGTCAGGAAACTTGGAGTCCAGCTCACAGCTCAGTTCTACACAAAGGATGAGGCAAAGTCAGATTAGAGATTACAGATTGAAGAGAATAATCCATAATATAAACATCCACAGAAATGAATCCAGATTAGGAATACAAGTTATTGATTGAGTAGATTGCTCTAATCGATAACAATTCAATGATAAGCTTCCATTTTCCTAAAAACTTGAGTTTTGTCTTGTACCAAGATGGCCGACTGGTTTTCCATAACATAAAAAACTACATTTACCACAACAAGCTGAAGCTGTTCCATCACGCTGCACCTTGGCTGAATAAGAGCAACAGAGCTATAACTTAAGAGACTGTTGAAAATATTGAAAGCAGAACCCACACAGGACTTTGTTTGGACCGTTTCTTTTTCCTGTTCTGGTGTGGCGCCACCATCTTTTACTAGTCAATCAATTAGAACCCATTTTAATCTACAATTAATCCAGTTCAAATAGTTTCTAGTTCAAATATCTTTTACTACACTTGAAGTAAGACCAAACTAACTTACAAGTAACTTTTCAGCAATAAATAAGTACTAGTTTAAAGTCAATAATTTCTTAATATTTATGAAAAAGTACTTGCTCTTTTGGCAGATTATTTTACTAATAACATGGGAAAAATACCTTGTTATAGTGGAATAATCTGCCAATGGAAAAAGGACTTTTTAAAATCAATATTAAGGATTTATTTAGTTAAAACAAGCTTCTTCATCTTGCTGAAAAGTTACTTACAGTTAGTTTGGTCTTATTTCTAGTGGGCAGATTTACTGGCACTAGAAACTGCTTGGTAAGATGTTGTGTTTTTGCAGTGAGTAAGCTAGCTGATGCTACCAACCTTTTTGGCCATGAGAAGTTGAGCAGCCTCCATCTCCCAGAATGCTTTGTGGTTCAGTAAATATTTTATATACTAAATATTCTATCAGATGGCTTATTGATAGATATTGATCATGTCACGAGTCTATCGCGATATTATTGATTTGCTGTCAAACCTGATCCAAGATGAGCGTAACTAAAGGTTTTCACTACAAATGCCTTAAAGCAGTAACTTCCCATTTGGATTTGATGCTTCTACTCCCGCCTTCCTTTTGTAATACCGCCCTGGGCAACCACCCATATCAAACACGGGCAGATTGGTGGGACTGACCGTGACAGCGCCTCTTCAGGTGTGTGATCTCCAGCTGCAGGCCGGTCAGCATGGCCAGGTGCTCCTGCTTCAGGAAGCAGATCCCCCGGTCAACGCTGGCCACCTGCTGCTCCAGCCTCCCGGCGTCCATGGCTCAACCTTCACGCAACCTGAGCAGATGTTAGCAGCGGGACGTCAGACGCAGCACTAAGATTTAATATAAGAAAAGAGCCACTTAGTGAAAATAGCCGCTGTGTCACTCATCTCATGATTGATTTCGCTGCATGTGTTTTTCAGCTGTAGCAGCGTTTTAATCCAAATCCCTGTCTGTGGCCTACCGTGATACTGAAGCGGTATCCAGCTCAAAGCGTGTCTGGTGGATCTTCGTACTGTCCTGGACCGGTGTCTCTGTCCTCGCTGCAGCGAAATGCGGCGAACAAAAGCCCGAGCAGTGCGCTGAACTACCGTCTCCTGCTGTTCGGATGCGCTTCCAACGATTTCCCTGTCCGCATTCTGCAAAGCATGAATGAATCCTGCAGGATCAGGCTGAGTGGAAATAACCTACTCTTCACCTTCTGCTGTTTCGTGCAGTGCGGCGCTGCGCTCACAACAAAGCACTGAGCTATGAGGGGTTATTAGTGCCACCAAGAAGGAAGAGACGGAGAACAAGGAGGAGGGGCTTTATTATGCAGACATGAGTCTGATTTTGATTTGAAAACATGTTGGACAGTTCACAGACACGTTTTAAAGAGAAGGCCTTCTTATTTTTAAGATTTCAAACAAAACATTACAGCTTTTTACTACGCACAAATACCAAAAATATTCACTCATATCTGAACATAAAATATCCTATTCTTATAAAGATTAAAATGATCATAGCCCAACCTTTTACAACAGCTTCAACTCCTCTGAGAAGATTTTCCACAGTGTTTCTGACCATTTTTCCAGATGTGCATTGTGAGGTCAGACACTGATGTTGGACAACCAGACCTCCCTCACATCTTCCATTCTTATTCAACACATGAGGGTTTTATTAGGTTGAGTTCAGGACTCTGCCAACTTCTTCTAAACTAAACTCACTCACCCATGTTCTTTATGAAACAGGAAGTAGAAACTATTCCCAGGTACTTTGGATAATTAAATTGACAAAAACATCTTGAAACCCTATTCCTCAATTCACTGAGTTCCTCAACGTGGAACATTTTGTCACAAAGAGAGAAAACACTAAAACTACTAAGACTTATGTAAAACACAAAGTTTAGTTTAGCTTAGTGCTATGCAGCCCTTGCTGTGTCACATAGCACAAAATTAATAATACTTACATCTACAGGTCTCATTTAATGTTCGTCTTTTTGCCATCCAGTATTCTGCACATGGGTTCAGAGATTCTCACATGCTAAAACTAAAACATATCTTAAATGCAATGCTACATTTGAATATAAATGGGTTTAAGTTAAACACAACAAGCAGAGGTTCTTCTTCACTGTTGCCCTCTTTGTCCCGTGAAGTGATTGAGGAGACTCTGACCGTTCAGACTCTTCTGCTGTTTTTCAGAAATGCAGGGGAGGGCAACCCGTTCCTTCTGCTCAGTTTTCTGGTAGAAAGGACAGACTTTCAGATGAGCAGAAATCGGAGGCATGTCGGCCATGTTCCATGAATCCACAGCAGAGAACAGATGACTGAACTCCCACACCTGGAGAGAAAAAGAAGCAGCATTATGAGAACACCAGCTGTTTCTATTTCAAACATGTTTGTCGCTATTCTGCTATTGTCCAAAAAACACAATTTCCCAACTGCAGTGTTTCCCTTAAATAAGAAATGCAATTAAAATCACATTTGAATTAGCTTGTTCACACTTTAAGTCAAGAGAAATTCTGTCAGTGACGGACGTAAACAGTTGCATGAGATTATATTCAAAATTCATCCGTGACGTTCATCATTTATCAGCCAATCAGAGGAGACATGGCGTCTAGTTGGGAGCGGCTGCATGCAGCATTTAGGGGAAATTGTGGTCGCCGATTTTACACATTCAAGCTTTTAATGAGCTCTGAGAGATCTGGTGAAACCACATGCACATTGTCTGAAAGCAACAAGTAAAAAAACAAACCATCATCCTCCTTCTACTTCCTGTTGTCTTCTTCTTCGTTTTCACCAGTAGTGTAGATGTGGAAAAAGTGTTTCCAGTACAAGTTTCCATTCTATGCGGCTGAAAAACCACCTCATGTTAGCGTAAAAACCTTTTTTATTGAAAAGCGCAAGTTTTTTTCAAATTGGCGTGTTTCCATTAAGCATATTTATTTTCATAATTTCAATTTGTGCAACTGTTTGCTTCATGGAAGCGCAGCTACTGACAGCAGGTTGTGGTGGACTGGATGGTTTGTTCTAAGTTAAAGATCTGCTGTTGCTGTATCAACCTTCCAGACGTCTCAGGTCTTCTGGTTCTGGTTCTGGTTCTGCTCTGCATCCCCAGAACCAGAACCAAACCTGGAACAAACTTCCAGAAAACTACCAAACATTCGAAACACTGAGTTCCTTTAAATCTACACTAAAAACCCAGCTGGTTAGAGTTTCTTTTGAAACATAATAAATGAAACGTTCAACATGCTGATGTGCAACGACAAAATGTAACGTTTCAGTTTCTGCCTTTGTGTTTTTAGGATGTAAAGCATTTTGAACTGCAGGTTTTTCTTCTCACAGGTTTGGACTTCCACTTGGCTCTCCCATGTGAGGAGCTCGTCCTCTCCCAGCGGAGCGTCACCATCCCTCTGTCCTGCAGCAGGGAGGAGCAGACCTGCCTCATGAGGCGGGACACCAGGGCCAGCTGGGACAGGGACTGGCTGTCCAGGAAGCTGGCCATGTGGCAAAGCACCTCGTAGGGCAGCGAGCTCAGCCGGTCCTCCCCGGCTCCAGCTTTGCCGTCCAGAGAGGGAAGAACGTCTGGACGCAAGTTGAAACACCTCAGCTGCTGACTGTGAGAAGCAAAGAAAACTTTGGTCAAACAGGTTGTCCAGTAGCACGCTAAGGTTTTAAATAACCTTTGAACTTTTACAGATTTGTCACATTAAAAGGGCAATATTATGTAAAATCAACTTTTTAAGGTTTTTAGCATGTTTTGATGCTGTTCCCTCATGTTGTTTTGATTCTTTCATTCATGTCTCCATGGCAACAATTCGGCTGCTCTCACAAAGCGCTGTCTATTTACCCAAAACTCCTCCCCTTTTGAGCTCCTCTAGACTAGCCAGCAGCAATTAGCAAACAGAACCCCGCTCAATACGTGAATTATTTCAGTCCAACACTCCTAAGAATGGTAAACGGCATAATGAGAAGTATTGTTGACATGACGTGTTGAAGGCAGAGCTTCTTAAAGAGACAGAGACCCAATTTCAAAGCGTTCAATAGCAAATTCAGATTTCCTTTCAGTCATGCTTCAGACACCATTTTATAAAAACTGAAGGAAATATAATTACTTGATTGTGCTATAAAATATTACTATGTGCTTGAAAATACATAATACTGCCCCTTTGAAACTAAAGTTTTAAAGATCTTTCTCACAAGTGTGGCATGCATTCAGCCACAATTAACCTGATTTAGTGAAACCAAGTGCAGTCAAAAACAAAAACTCCAAGACATAAAGTCAAAAATGATAGAAAACATGTACCTGTGATCATCTAAAAATATTTAAAAGCGAGGTTGTTCTCACTTGTAGGTGACGGTGGCTTTCTGTGTGGAGGGATGAAACCTCCTCTGCCTGTAGGTGCATCCCAGGTACGCCAGGGGGCACTGCTGTTCAAACCATTCACTCAGACACATCTGGATGTCACTGTGCACGTTCCTGTAAAGACAAAAACAGTTAGAACACACCGGATATGAGCATCCACATCTGAATGCTACATCTCAGCAGAGCAAACGCTAAAAAAGCAGCATCACTTCAACATATTTAGGCTCAAGTAAAAGTAAAAAGTAGCCGTCCAAAAAGTTACTCAAGTAAAAGTAAAAAATTATTTGGTAAAACGGCGACTCAAGTACTGAGTAACTGATCAAAAATATCATTTAATACTTAAGAATTACATAATCAAATGAATAAAAATATAAAGTTAAGTGGAAATTTGAGTAATTTAAGGATGAAAATGACAATAATTCATTTAAATAACAAAAATAACATCAGGCAAAATATGTTTTTTCTAAATCAGTTTCTTTCAATAAAAAACTTGTGAAACTTTAACAAAAACTGCAGGTGTGTGTCTGGTGAATTTTTGGCTAAAACATGTTTGTTTTTCATTCAGTGGGTAGAAAATTCTGAAATGTTACTCAAGAGTAGCGATACTTCAAGGTAAAATTAATCAAGTAAAAGTAAAAAGTACAGCGTAGTAAAATATTCTCCCAAACATACATTTTTTCCACAAAAATGTACTTTTAGGGAGTACTTTTGTGTGGTAGTAACTAGTTACTACTCAACTCAACAATCTTTAGAAAATTTAACAGGAACTTTACAGTGAGCTGAAGCCAGATTTATACACTGAATATTTAGTTTTTTCCTCACATTAAATCAAATTTATGCATCCAGTAAATGTAACTAGTTACTGCCCAACTCTTCCTCTGAGTACAACACACCTGAAGTGTGTGGCGAACTCTCTGCGGTGGAAGGTGTGACCGCAGAGGAACGTGAACGCACAGCTGGCTCTGTTGTTCCTGCTGTTCACGGTTTCCGCCTGAAGCTGCAGAAGAAGCTTCTGCGGCCGGTCCGCCATCACTTCCGCCAAGGTCGTCCTCTGCTTGAAGGGCGCTGTGCGGAAAGAGTGCGTCTGCGTGCCAAGGTCCACATACAGCCCGTCTGCTCCCTTTGTCTCACTGATCTGGAACAAAATAAGACAATTTACTGAAGTCAGTGATTATTGTGTTCAGCAGCTCAACCAAAATGATCAGAAATGGATATAAACTAGCTACATTTACTTGAGTAACTATAATGTACTCTTTACTCTTACTTAAGTAAAACTTCAAGGATTCTTCACCCACTGCGAAGAACAAACATGTTTTAACTAATAATTCAAACACACCTGCAGTTTTTGTTAAAGTTTCTTAAGTTTTATATTGAAAAAAACTGTTTTCGAAAAATGTTTCTTTTCTTTTCTTTTGTATTTATGTTATTTATATGAATTCTTTTCATTTTGATCTTTAAATACTAATATTTCTTTGTATTTTGGTCATTCTGATGATTCATTTTCAAATATTAAATGATTGATGTTTTGATCTGTCACTCAGTACTTGAGTAAAGTTTTTACCAAATATGTTTTACTCTTACTTTTGACTTTAGAAATATGTTGAAGCAACGCTACTCCTACTCAGAGGACAATAGAGTAGCCAACAGTAAATATAGCACCACCTCAAGTACAAGTAAAACTTATCCGTCCAAGAAATAACTCAAGTGAGAGTGAAAAGTATTTGGTGAAAAGCTACTCAAATTATCAGTTATTTTATATTTAAAAACTACATCATCAGATGGACCAAAATATAAAAATATATGGAAATTTTAATATTTTAAATCTGACAATGAAAATAATTAATTTAAATAGCATAATTACATGTCTATTGGCATGTTAGTTTGTCTTATTAGTTTTTGTTTAAACTTTTTGTTCTAAATAAATAAACCACAGAGTAGCAAAATCAGACATAAGAAAAATTTTTCCAAATCAGATTCTTTCATTATAAAAAAAAAAAAAATCATCTTAAAACTCGAACAAAAACCACAGATGTTTTCTGTGTCTGGTAAATTTTTGGTTATGAGTTTGTTTTAAATCCAGAAATTTTACTCAAGTAAGAGCAGCAAGACTTCATCAAAGTTACTCAAGTCAAAGTTGTAAAAATGCTCCCCAAAGAACATTTTCTTCAAAAAAGTTACTTAGTTAAATGCAACTAGTTTCTACCCTACTTACTTAAGTACATTCTCCATCCACCTCTGAACATTTTTGTACCTTGTGACCCATGACTGCCATCTCAGCGTAGCCCAGCAGAGTTGCTTCATCTTCATCTACAAACCAGTCCTCCTCACTGGCTCCCAGGTCTGATGTGTCCACGCTTTGATGTTCAGTCTGCACCCGAGCAGCCGTCTCGTTCAGATGAACCCGCCTCTTATAACGATAACTTACAGGCACCTTTCAGGAAACAAGAATAGCTCATTGCATTTTACAACATAAATGAAATCAGTGGAAAAAACTAAGTTACAACAACCCTGACGGTTGGTTGACGGTAAGCTGTGAGGTAATCAGCAATTGTATCTAAATTTGGTGACATTGTGGAGTTTTCAGAAACAGCAACTGGACATAATTTAACTCTCAATGATTTTATTTAAACTGTACTTGTTTATTTTTTAGGAGTTTGACTTTATCATAGTGTTAGAAGTTATATACAAAGAAAATTCTTAAAACAGAAGCAAACAGAAGTATACTTATGAACTTGGTTCCACACACACACACACACACACACACACACACACACACACACACACACGCAGACACACACACATCTTTCTTTCATCTATTGCATCACACAGTTTTTTTCTGTGTGAATTTGCCAAATTTGAACTCGTCACCTTGAAAGAGCGCAGCGTCTGGACTGCAATTGGCTCCAGACTGCCGTAGACAAAGTCTTTCTCCCTGGAAGTGCAGGCCTCAATCTGCCCGAAGGCCAGCAGCATGCGTCCGTGATGCACCACGTACATGTTGTACTCCTGGGGGGTGAGCTCCTGCCCCAGCCGCTCCAGAACCCCCTCCTGCCACGGGGCCAGGCCCGTCTTACTGGTGTCAGGTGGAGGGCAGCTTCTGGGACTGGTTGTATCCTGCTGCTCCTGTTCTGGTGCTTTCTGGCTGCTTCCCTCGACAGCTAGTTTTTGTTTTTGTTTTGGATTTTCCAAATTCTCCTGAGCGACAGCGCAGGCGCCTCTCTCCATGCTGAACATCATCTCAAACAGATTGTACTTCTCCATGTTGATCACCGGAGGTTGTGTAACACTCTGAGCAGTTTCTTCTGCAGCATGATTTTCAGCCATGCTGCTTACAGGAAGATCTGCAGAGGGAAACAATTGCAAAACATGTTAACATAAGAAGTTTTTCTGTGTTTTTGTGCTTCAGTTTGAGTCTCTACTGCAGAGGTGTTAACCTTAATTTCATTTTGGGCCATATCAAAAATCTAATGTTCTTACAGGGGCAGTTTTAAAGTGGCATGAAACAACTCATTCTGAAAGGAGTTCAAAATAAACAGACTAAATCTCATTATCTAAGAGGAACTTTGTGTAAAAGATGTACTGAACATGTTTCGTAGCCCACAGACCAGTGGTGCTCAAAGTCGGACCGGCATGTTTTAGTTCTCTCCCTGGTTTAACACACCCGGATCAAATGATGGCTCCATCTTCTGTCAGTGCCTAAGAAGAACACCGACATGCTGAAAAGGTTCTTACTGCCACCAGAGAGAGAACTAAAACCTGCAGGATGTCGGCCCTCGAAGACCCACTTTGGGCTCCACTGCTATAGACCCATCCTAATTTAAGGTGTACAGAAGAAACTCCTTTTTATGTTTCAGAACCAAGCCGCATTTTAACCAACCTTCACTTGGGTTTTGGTCTTGAACACCTCCGACTGCGATCTCCTCTCTGCTCTCCTCCTTTATGTCCTCTTCTTCTTCCATTAGCTCTGGATACAGAGGCTTCATTTTGAGGCGGGCGTACAGGTCTGACTGGTCAACCAAAGCCATGGCAACATCCAAAGCCTCTCCGTGCGTCTCTCTTTCCTTCATCATGTTGTCCTGCATGGCGTTAAAGTTATTTGGGTTTGTGTCATCCACCGGCCAGCGCAGCCACTCCATGGAGCAGCAGACCACGCTGGCCGGACACACCTGCAGGTGAGCCGCCTGCGAGGAGCGGGGCAGCTGGACCGGGCAGCCGTACTCGGCGTTGAGGCACGGCACCCTCACATTGGGGCACAGCAGCAGGTGATCCTCCTCTTTGCACAGGTGGAAAACCGCTCCGCAAAGCAGACGGCAGGGAACGAGAGCGCAGCTGGCAGAAGGCTCCACACGAGCCCTGCAGCGCCGGCTGTAGCAGGAGTCACAGTGGAGATGCTGCCGGACCCTGGAGCCGCGAGAACGGTGACTCTGACAAACAATAACACAAAGAACAGCAGGCTGTTGGCAGCGGAGTGAGGAGTTACTAATTACTTTTTTATGAAGTATTTCTACTCTTACTTGAGTAAAATTTCTGGATTCTCTACCCACTAAATTTTTTAACCAAAAATGTACCAGAGACACACCTGAAGTTTTTGTTAAAGTTTTATACGTTTTTTTATGGATAAAAACTGATTTGAAAACATTTTCTTTTGACACATTTTATTATTTTTTTGTTACTTTAATTAATTATTGTCATTTTTGTCCTTAAAATACCAAAAATATCCTCATAACTTTATAGTTTGGTCCATCTGATGATGTAGAAAATGTAGATCTACTTTATTTAAAAACATCCACAACTGAAACAAAGTTCTGAACATAAGTAATGAATGAGATAAAGAAATGCATAAAAATAAAAAACTGAAGTCTAGAAACAGCTATAAAGTCAGCGGTGTGGTTGTTATTTTTTTAAGGTTTTGAAATAAATATATACAATATTGGTAAATACTGGTCAGAAGAGCAATATTAATATCCAGTATTGATGAATGCCTGCTGCAAATAATTAGTTAAATCTGCACAGCCTTCACTTTTCAGCCTGAAGTCTTAGATAATATTTACATTTTTACACATTTAAAATGAGATCCACGTTTATCTTTCACGTGTCCTTAAAAAAAATCCCAAAATAACTCCTTAAAACTACGTTTATCTTGCATGAGGTTCATTTAAAGTCCAAATTTTCTGATGCAATAAACTTACAAAACATAAAAAATTCTGTATTGTGAGATCAACGATGAATATGAGTTTCAAGACTTAAAAATAAACAGAAGACATCCTGGTGACCATGTGCTTCTTTTCTCTAAATATATTCACTCAAACTCTAATTTATTTTAGTATGTATCTTCAGAAGGACAGATTTTCTTTTTAATTAAATGGAAATTCAGCAGCATGCTAAGTAAATTAAACGTTTTTAAAAAATGTTTGCTATAGTGGAATCAAAGTCAGAGATTAGTGTTATTATTTAAGCGTTAACTCACCATCTTTAAAATGTGGTGTCTGCAGGTTTCTGTATGTGAAGCTGCAGATCTGTGTAAACAAGAAGACTCCATTACTCACCGTCTTTCAGTACAACCATCTCATAACAAAATAAATATGAACAAATCATTTTACATAATGTTTCTGCAGCAAAAGAATTAAAGGAAGTGATTAAATTAAGCTGTTAGCCTACCTACTGAATGAACTGAGAAGAAAACAGGCAGCTTATGCTTTTAAAGAGCGAATCTGTGTGTGTGTTTTATTGTGTGTTTGTGTGTGTGTTGCTGTTATAAATAGAGCAAAGTCCTGACTGAGAAATGTTACACAGGTGGTCAGGAGCGATATTTAGGTTACAAGCCCTCTCGACCTCTTAAATCAGGAAATATATTCATATTTATAATCTTTTACTCCTGGATTATAAGTATTATTTATTAGCAAAATTTTATCCTTCAGTTGATATTTACAAGTGTAATATTTAATCCATTCTATCACTTCCTGTGTGTGTTATTGGTTGCGTTTATTGGCACAGATCATAAAATATTTGTTCACATTAATTCAGACGTGGATAAAGATTTGAAGAAGGTTTTCAATTTTAAACTATCTGCTGCAGCGTGACGCTGGCGGGGGGGTATTTCTCCTTAGGAACCTGCTCACTGCTCCTTGGCTAATTTTAACCTGCCAGTTTAAAACACAGACCTGATAGCGACGTTATAAAACCAAGGAGACAAAACGACACGTCTGGCCGGCGATTTGGTAAATCACCTCTGAGTCTTTCAGTTTGTTTAAATTTCAAGACGTCGAGGGTTGAGCAGCTAATTTAAGAGTAGATGATAAAGATTTTAACTGGTTCTAGTGTTTGTTTGGAGATTTGTACAGTAGACTGAGCAGCAATCATTGTTTCAATTTTCCATTTCAACTGTTTAAAAACAAAGAATGCTGAATCACAATGTCAAAATTCTTTATGGGTTTTTATAAGTTTGTTTCAAAATAATCAGAATCCTAATCATTAATCACTGAATATTCAGAAGATAAGTAAACAGGTAAAAATCTGATTAGCATATTTTTTACACACGTTAAATGCAATTATAATTACAATGTAACATAAAACCAGGATAATGGTTCTTAATTTTTCTACAAAGGTGTTTTTTAAACACCGTTGGGGTTTAACTGAGTTGTAACAGCAGAATGGAGTCCTTCCTGTCCACTGTCGCCACATGCTTGCTGAGAATGAAGAATAGCTGCAAAAACTAGGATGTGATCAACCAGGCTACCTTAGAAAAATGTTTACTATTTGGCCCCATAAACTAAATTTGTTGCACTGCTTTATTTATTTATTAAGTGTTTCTAGCTTTAAAAGTACTAACATTTAGTGAGAAACTGCTTGTCTTATTTTCAAAAGTTGTACTGTTGAGTCAGATTCATGAAGTTATCTGATTTATTTGAACAAATTTTGCTTTATAATTTTAAAACAAAGCTAGATAGGGTGAGCAAGTTTTGAGCTTTATGACATAATATTCAGAGTCTGTGTCAGAAATTAAATTAAAGTACTAAACTCGCTTGTTTTTTTCTTTTTTAGGATAGAAAAATCAGTCAAATATGGTGAGTAACAAACTTTTTTTGAACATCGGTACAGTGCCAAGTCATAATTAGTAGAAAACTTATATAGTGATTCAAACATTTGCATTAGATTCACCCATAAACTCAACAAAGAGTAACACTACTTCAATTTTTCTTAATCTATTTTTTCTGGTGGATTTTTGGTTGAAACATGTTTGTTTTTCATTCAGTGGGTATAAAATCATAAAGTTATGAGGATATTTTTGGTATTTTAAGGGCAAAAATTACAAAAATTCATTCAAGTAACAAAAAATAACAAAATGTGTCAAAAGAAAATGTTTTCAAATCAGTTTTTATCCATAAAAAAACGTATGAAACTTTAACAAAACTGCAGGTGTGTCTCTGTTTGGTACATTTTTGGTTAAAAAATTCAGTGGGTAGAGAATCCAGAAACTTTACACATGTAAGAGTAGAAATACTTCATAAAAAAGTAACTCAAGTAAATGTAATTGAGTAAAAGTAATTAGTAACTCCTCACTCTGCTGCCAACACCCTGCTGTTCTTTGTGTTATTGTTTGTCAGAGTCACCGTTCTCGCGGCTCCAGGGTCCGGCAGCATCTCCACTGTGACTCCTGCTACAGCCGGCGCTGCAGGGCTCGGGTGGAGCCTTCTGCCAGCTGCACTCTCGTTCCCTGCCGTCTGCTTTGCGGAGCGGTTTTCCACCTGTGCAAAGAGGAGGATCACCTGCTGCTGTGCCCCAATGTGAGGGTGCCGTGCCTCAACGCCGAGTACGGCTGCCCGGTCCAGCTGCCCCGCTCCTCGCAGGCGGCTCACCTGCAGGTGTGTCCGGCCAGCGTGGTTTGCTGCTCCATGGAGTGGAACCGCTGGCCTTCCAACATCGCCTGTTCTCAGCCGCACACAGAGCTGCTAGAAAACCTGCTCAGGGAACGAGAGAGGTTTGGATGTCTGGACCTGGCAATGGCTCTGCAAGACCAGGATTCTCTGTTTCACTCCATCAAGATGAAAAAACTGTTCCCAGAACTGATCCAGACTGCAGAGGAAGAGGCGAGGGAAGAACGGAGGCAGGAGGAGGAGATGAAGAAGGAGAAGGAGAAGAAGAAACAGGCTCTCATGGAGAAGGAAGCAGGAGAGAGAGCAGCTGCAAAAGAAGCAAGGGACAAAATCTGGGAAGCAGTTAACATGATTAATGTGAATTTCCCTGATGAGAAACAAGATGAGGATGAAGAGGAATATGAAGAAAATCAGCCAATGTTGTCTCAAGAGGAGAGGGAGGCCATAGCCAGAGCATCAGGAGTGGATGCTGGTCTGTTGGAGAACTACAACGCCTGGGAGCGCATGTTCAGCATGGAGATGGGAGGCTGCAGAGAATCCGAGGGCACGGCTGCAGCAAGTAGAGGTCTGGCCAGAGGAAGAGGGAAAAGTCTTGGTTCACTGAAGGAGGAGGAGGCAACCTGTGCTGGTGCAGCAGCATCCACCAGCAGTGCATGCTCCTCCTCTCTTACTGGGAAACCCAAAAAGAAGAGCTTTGTGTACGGAAATCTAGAGCCGATGAAAATCATCACTGTGCGCACGTTTAAAATCCCGACCAGCTTCACAGCCAGGCAGGGCCGCATCCGTAACCCGGGTTTCTACAAGAGAGAAAACGTAGCAGTGGACACCAGCGACCTGGCTGTGGCGCCAGGCGACATGCCAGTGTGGGAGGAGGTTCAGGTGAGTTTACCTGATAGGAAAGGTCTTTTAAACGTGCAAAATGATTGAGAAAGCTCATATGATTACAATCTGACACACTGCAAAACCACAAAATCTTGAAAAGTTTTTTTTAAATTTAGTTTCTCGGGAAAATATCTTTCATTTGAGATAAGAGAAACAAACATACAAGTAACTTGTCAGCAAGAAATATGAGCTTGTTTTAAGTAAATAATTCCTTAATATTGATGAAAAAGTACAAGTTCCATCGGCAGATCAAATGGTGTAAAGTTAGAGTTAGTTTGGTCTTATTTTAAGTGTACTATTTGCACTAGAAAGTAGACAAAAATACTTGGTAAGATTTTGTGGTTTTGTGGCGTAGAAGATTGTAAATACACTAAAGCATTTTGCAGACATGTCCGTCTAAGCTAGCAGATGAAAGCTATAGCTAGGCTAATTTTACTACTTCGGCAGTAAGCATGTAAGTACTACATATTTATCTGAGTATTACACAAAAAAACAGTGATCGAGTAATATAGGCCTACTTATATTGTTCATTATAAGTTAGTTCGCAATGAGGCTAGTTCTAAGCTTTGGCTAGTTTATTGTTGTCATAGCAACTGCCTACCTAATTCGCTGTCCGTTACAAAGTTCACGGAAGTGCGGCGCCAGAACTTTGTATTCCAAACCCAGAATATTCTAGTTGTTCCACATATCAGTAAATAATTACTGATATGTGGAACAATATTGGGTTAAAAACTAAGCGGTAAAGGGCCTATCAGTCATTTCAAATTAAAGGTCAGTGTGGGTGACTTTTTAAAATTTTAATCTTCTGGGTTTGACTTTCATCTCGCAGGCCTCCCTGCTGTGCTCCCTGGAGAGGGAGCGGAGGGGTCACCTCATCGCGGAGAGCACGTCCTCGGACAGCCTGCTGACGGATGAAGGAACGCAGACCTACAGCTTCCTGTCTGCTCCTTTCCGCAGGAACACGTCGCTGGCTGACCTGACAGCTGGAAAACCGCTGGAGATGCAGCTGCAGCTGCAGGTGGAGAGCGTCACCAGCCGCCACAACAAGGCCAGTTCCGCCTTCACCTTCCTCTGCGGACACACCTTCCAGCGCACGGAATACGGAAAACACTTCAAGTGAGTCTTCATCAGTTCATCATTTAAATATATAACAATAAATCCTTCTATTCCTAAAAATAAAAAATACATGACTTTTCAGCAGATTTACCAGCACTTCTACATGGTTTTAGAGCACCCAAAATTGTACTTTAGTAAGAGTAGAAGTACTTCAACATATTTTCACTCAAGTAAGAGTAATAAGTAGCCATCCAAGTAATTACTCAAGAATAAAAAGCATTTGTTAAAATGTCTACTCAAGTACTGAGTAAATGATCTAATTATTAATCATTTAATATTTTAAATGACATAATCAGATGGACCAAAATATTAAGTTAAGTGCTAATTATGGTATTTTAATAATCAAAAGTGACAAAAAATAACATTTGTCAAAACACAACTTTCCAAATCAGTTTCTTTCAATATAAGAACTTCTGAAACTTTAACAGACACTGCAGGTGTGAATCTGGGTCTGGCGAATTTCAGTTAAAATATCTTATTTGTTTATTTAGTGGGTAGAGAATCCAGAAATTTTACTCAAATAAGAGTAGTACTTCAAAATAAAATTACAAAGGTAAAAATATAAAGTAAAGTAGTAAAAGTACATTTTCCCAAAAATGTTACTCAAGTAAATGTAATTATGTAACTAGCTACTACCCAACTCTGATGCATTCTGTCTATTTGCCTTTGATAATGGAAATGGCCGGAGCAGGAACATCCACAGCGACATTCAGATGTGTGTGAACGGCTGGTTTGAACAGCGGTGCCCCCTAGCGTACATGGGATGTACCTACAGCCAGAGGAGGTTTCGGCCTTCCACATTTGAAGCCACCGTCAACTTCAAGTGAGAATTATTTTTTTTTTTTAACAGATAAGTTTATGTTGCATTATAATTATAGTAATGTGAACAGAGAAATAAAAATGGAAATTAAACTCAAACTGCATCACTTGATCACTCGTGTCATTTGTGGTAGAAATCAGTTCCTCAGGTGAGGAAAATGAACATGACAGTGAACATAATTGTAGAAGTAAAGATACTAAAACACTGTAAAACAAAGCAACACTCCGAGTTTGTAAAGCTAAAAAAGTCACCCTTAAATAATACTGCCCCATTAAACATCTCATTATTTTAGCTCTGGTACTGTTGAGATAATTAGTTTTTCTTTGTTTTGGGCATTATTATTTTTTAGGATTACAATACCATTTGATAGAAACATTTTTAGTGAACAAAGTGACTCCACCACAGATTTTTTTTTTTTAAATCTCACCTCAGTCAAATTCCCCAAATCAATAATTTCAGGTTAAATGCTTGTTTCTAAAACATGCAGGATAATCATGTACCTATCATTTCTTCATCCAGACTTCAACATGCAGATAAATATAAACCAAACTGTTTTCAGTGAGGAGCTGGGCTGCTTTGGCCTGCACCCGTTCATCCCGTTTTCTCAGCCTACGGGTGGAGGTCACACCGAAGGAGGGGAGGACCGGCTGAGCTCGCTGCCCTACGAGGTGCTGTGCCACATGGCCAGCTTCCTGGACAGCCAGTCCCTGTCCCAGCTGGCCCTGGTGTCCCGCCTCATGAGGCAGGTCTGCTCCTCCCTGCTGCAGGAGAGAGGGATGGTGACACTCTGCTGGGAGAGGACGAGCTCCTCACGTGGGAGAGCCAAGTGGAGGGTTTCACACAGGGTGAGCTGTAACCCAAACATCCAAAGAGATAAAAAACAAACCCAGGAGGAAACTGTTCCTGTGGACAGATAATCCCTCTGCCAGTGCTCCGAGTGCCAACTAGAAAAACCAATCAGAGCCAGGAGGCGGGACTTAGCTCTGCTTTCCTCTTTGCTCTCTGCTATGCTGCTGCTAGCATAGACTGTCGTGAATGCTAAAGCTAGATAGCAAAGCCACCAATGGAGATGTTAAACTGTCACGACCAGAGGTGGGTAGAGTATCCAACAATTGTAGTCAAGTAAGAGTAGCACTATTTAAACATATTTTTACTCAAGTAGAAGTAAAAAGTAGCCATCCAAGAAATTACTCAAGTAAAAGAGTAAAAAACTATTTGGTAAAATGTCTACTCAAGTACTGAGAAACTGATCAAATTATCAATTATTTAATGTTTAAAAATTACATAATCAGATGGACCAAAATGTAAAGTGGAAATGTTGGTATTTTAATAACCAACATGACAGTAATTTATATAAGCAACAAAACATAACAAAATACAGCAAAAATAATTTTTTTCTAAATGAATTTCTTTCTGTAATAAAAAAAAAACAACTTATGAAACTAACAGAAACTGCAGCTATGTGTCTGTCGGGGGAATTTTTGGTGAAAACATGTTTTCATTCAGTGGGTAGAAAATCCAGAAAAATCTAGAAATACTTTATAAAGAAATTAGTCAAGTAAAAGTATAAAGTACAGCACAGCAACAATACTCCTAAAAGTAAATTTTTCAAAAAAGTTACTGAAGTAAATGTAATTGAATAAGTGTAACCTGTTAATACCCCAGTCTTTCCTGTTGGGAATGCTAACGCTAAATAGCATAGCCACTGATGATAGGGGATAAACCGTTTTCCTGGAACTGCAAGTCGTTTCTCTGCCATTACCAGATTTAGCAGAGAGTACATGAGGATAATTGACAGCGCTAAGACCCGCCTCCTGCCTCTGATTGGTTGTTTTTGGTTAGAAGTGATGCATTTCTTTACCATAACAATAGAGATCATCAATCTTTTCACAAATGATCTGTCTTATGACATGGTGACAGTTTTAACAAATATGTAAAAAGATACTTTTTAATAAATGTACACACTGGAGCTTTAGTGAAAATATTGAGCTTTGAAAATAAACTAAGACAGACTGATAACTTTTACCACCTGTCCTTCAGGTGTGGCAGTTTAGCTCCCTGTTCTCTCCTGTGGACGCCTGGAGCTTCAGAGACGTCCCGTCCATCGCTGAGCATCTTAAAGTTTGTCCCTACAACGAGGTCGAGTCCAAGACTGAGAAAATTCGCTTGCCTCGTGTTCAAGAAGAAATTAAACCGAAGAAGAGCTGCAAAGGTCCCACGCTGGTCACACTGTTCCAGGAGAAGAGGATCATGATGTAGGAGCTGCTGTTGGACCTCAATTCAATTCAGTTAAATTATACTTTATTAATCCCAAAAGGAAATTAAATAATGCATGTTTTCTCTCTCTTTCCATATCCATTAATTAGAAATGGAGCTTAAACTGGTGCAGAAAATAATTATGTATTAGTTTGAAATAAAACAACTCAAGGTTAAAAATTTCTGTTTTATTCAGATTTTTTACTTGCAGAGACAAATTGAAAATTGAGATTCATTCTCTTATTATATGTTCATTAATTTAATGGAAACAAAAATATGGGATCAAAATGAAAAATATATTGGAGCAGGTTTAGAGAGTTTGAAAAGTTAAAAATGTGGCAGAAAAAGCAAACAACATAAAATCAAGGAAATAAAGTCCTCCAATTATTTTATTTATTTTTTTCAAAATGTAAATTTATTTTAGATCCAAAACATGAAAGAGAGTTTTACAATGGCATGTCAGAGACATTGTAGATTAAAAAAATAAGCAAAAAAATATTAAGTAGAACATTTTCGGAAATGTTCTTGTAGATGCCCTGAAGAAGGGGAGTATTTTAATAAAAGAGCCGGACACAGTGCTTCTGCTCCAACGGTTATTAATAACTCAGTTTAGCTTACAAACAGTACATTAGCAATGGCGCTAACGACGGAGCTAACAACAGAATTCGTTAACATTCGGCGAATAAACTCATTTACAATATACAAGTCTGCATATATATGGAATCATACCTGAAGAAGGGGAGTATTTTAATAAAAGAGCCGGACACAGTGCTTCTGTTCCAACGGTTATTAATAACTGAGGAGGAAGTTCCGGTGCTCTTCACTATAGCTAGCGCAAGCGCTAGACTCCCCCTGCTGGTTGACTCCGGCCATTACCTCTGCCAAACCAGACCTGACAGTCTCTGAAATAACCAAACTTCAATCTATCACATAACTTCAATCTGTCACATTCTAAGTTTGAAAAGTTGAAAATTTGCAAGAAAAAATTCAGAAATTTTCAAGAAACAAAGTCAAAAAGTTTCAATTTTTGGAATTTTTCTGAGTTTCAAAAGTTTAACATTTTCAAGTTTTTGTAGAAAATTTGTGAAATGACTTTTTTCCTTTTTCTATCTAGAGCGTTTCTAACACAACATGGTAGATTTTGCATGTTTGCTGTAGTTAAAAAGCATCTAGTTTTCAATTGAACAAAGTTATTGTCCGTAATAAGAGTAGGATTTGGGTCATTTTCTTTCAAAATGTTTGCTATATTTAGTCAAGATTAATAAATGAAATCAAAACTGATTTACAAATTAAAAGTCTCCATCTATCGAACAAATTTGCATCATTTTTGAACTGCAGCTGGGGATCGCACAAAAATCAGTCCAAGGACCACAAATGGCTCCCGGGCCACACTTTTGCCACCCCTGCATTAGTATTTTACTATTTTAAACTTTGAATTGTGTCTGAATGACAGCAGCCACCTCTGGCTTTGTAAATGGTGCTTTGTCGACTGTCCATTCAGCAGTTCAGCTTCGTCAGCTGTTCTCTTTTCCTGCAGCGCTGCGAAACAAAAGCGCTCGCTGCCTTTCTGTGGAATAATGAGGCTGAACATGACCAGCAATGCTAATGAAACTCTTCATTCACTACAGGTCACTTATTAGCACATTTTAGTGTTCTTATCAGATCAAAACGGTGCACTTTTGAAAGTTTCCAGAACTCGACAATGCATTTGAGAGATGGACTTCTTGGTGTGGAAAAGACCTGCCATCATTTATCTGCAAAGAGGAAAGCAAACTGACATTGGACACCATATTTAACGGCTCCCAGCTGAATTTTAATGTTTTAGGAGTGGATTTGTGTCTCTATGTTCCATTACCGTTGAATAAGTGACATGTCTGGGACCAAAGCATGTAAGTTGTTTATTCCTAATAATTATTAAATTTTATTCTGTTAGTCTGAGACCTCTTTCTGTTTAAGATGTGGGATGTTTTGTAGCTTTAGTTACTGATTTGATGACGGTTTGCTCAGCATGTGGCGAGTTTACAGACTCTGATTCTGACGACAAAGAGGAACAGACAGCGATGGTGTGTCTGGAGACAGACCTTCACGATGGACAGTAAGAAAAAAACTTTATGATTAGGAAATGTAAAAGTCTGGTTTAACGTGTAGCCCAGGGGTGTCCAAAATGCAGCAGTGGACCGGGGACTGATTTTGTGCTCCCCGCAGCTGCAATTCAAAAATTATTCAAATTTGGCTGATAGATGCAGATGGAGACTTTTAATTTGTCATTTTCTTACAATGTAAAATGTAAAGCACAATTCAGTGTTTGCATTTCTATAGCCAAACTTTAGCGAAAGGTAAAACCATTTGCTGCACCCAAATCAGCTTTGATTTAATTTATTAAACTTGACTAAATATAGCAAACGTTTTGAAAGAGAGTTGGTAAACTCTGGGTTGAAGCTACATTGGGCTTTAATTCTTAATGGATTTTTATTTCTGTCAACAATTTAAGGATTTCTTTTAATGTTTTTTAAAAAAAGTGGACCTTCTACATATGGTAATACAATTATATAAAACACAAATCAAAGGTAAAATGGCTGGCAGTGCCTCGACAGTGTCGAAGTTTTTAATCTGATACGCGATTCTTTGGTTTGTCATAAAACATTTTAAGCATTACAGCAGCAGGTATGTGCTTTAAACATTTTCTGTTTTTTTTTTTTATCTGCAATACACAAAACTAACCACTTCTGTGTTTGTTCATGTGTGACGTGAGGATGATGGAAGTTGATGTTGGTCGTCACAGTGTGCTATTAACGCGCTGCGATGGAAAATATAGCGCCATTTCAAACCAGTGTTCACACTATGGTGCGCCGCTTAGCAAAGGTAAGGAAGAAAACAACAAAAAAGCAGAAACGATAAAGTCTCCAGTTAAAATGTTGCTTTCTAGTGTGTTTAATCTATCTTGCTGTCGTGTTTTTTGTCGTTTCTGCTCAGGCGTTATTTCAGGACACAAAGTGCGCTGCCCGTGGCACGGCTCCTGTTTTAATGCTCTAACAGGAGACCTGGAGGAGTTTCCTGGGATCGACTCTCTACCTTGTCACAAGGTACCAACCGGCCGGTACATCCACATTTAGCTCAACATTTGCTGCTTATAATCAATTTTTTTCTTTTCAGGTCAAAATTCAAAACAGCAAAGTGTATGTGTCCATAAATAAAAAGGTTGGCGAGTTAATTAATTGTTAAAAATGAAATTAAATGGCATCTTTACCAATTGATGTGAAAAATAAACTTTTTGTGCCACATTCAGGACATCCGGCATCAGAAAAGGTTGCAGCGAATGGGAGGTGCAGTACCAGGAGTGAAGCACACAGTTTTACTGCTGGGAGGAGGTTGGTGGCCATGTTTCCGTCTGTGTGCTATTTAAAGCCCAAAGCTCAAAAAATAAATAACCAAATCCTGCTGACTCAGCAATGACTATAAAACATCTCAATGAAAGAAACAATAGCCATTGGGTTTGTTGTTTGGGTCTCATTTTGAGCCAAATTATTGACCTGCAAATCTCAGCTAATTCTTTTTAGATGAATAGAAGAAATTTTTGATTTTGGACTAATTTAGTTATTCATCAATCAATTGAAAGACAGTGACAGGGTCAAACATATTCATCCCTTTTCTGTTAAATAAAATCTAATTATGTTAAATCAAGATGTGAATTGATTCTGCATCTCAACACGGCGTGGTTGTGTGTTGGTAAGATTCTTTCTGCCTGTGTGTTTGTAACGTGCGTTTCCTGTCAGGAGCTGCTTCGCTGATCTGTGCCGAGACGCTGCGGCAGGAAAACTTTGGCGGCAGAATCATCATGGCCTCCAGAGACGACCTCTTACCTTACGACAAAACCCGACTCAGCAAGGTCATATAAGTATTTGGATTGATCCTTTCTTTTCATTTTTAGGACGGAAAGCATAGCTAAATAAGTTTTTTATTGTGTATAATTCAGGTAATGAATGTGTTGAGTGACACCATCGTGCTGAGGAGGACGGAGTTTTTCCATCAGTATGACATTGAGGTTTGGCTCCAGAAAGAAGTGAGTACTTCTCTCCAAATGTACATTTTCCTGACAGTTTAGCAGCTAAAACAGTTTATTTTATAATATGGCATAAAGAAACTGAGCCACATGACTTGGTAAAGTTTTCTTTTTCTGTTTTTTAAAGGCAGTATCGGTGGACACGGAGAAGAAGACGGTCACTTTTGATGATGGTTTAGTCCAGAGCTACGACCAGCTGCTTCTCTCTACCGGCTGCAGGTCCAAACATTAATAATGTTCACATTTATTGTGAATAATGTTCACATTTATTCCACCTGATGCAAAAAACAAACAAGCACAATTTCACTTCTATTTTCAGGTTTACAAGTCAAGAAAAACAGAAAACTTTAGATATTTCAGGAAAATTATGTTATGTTATGCAAAATTTCCAACCGAATGAAAAAAAACCCTATATACAAAAATATATTGTTGTTAATTTTATTATCAATCTGCACTGGGAAAAAATGTTCCATAGAAAAATCTTTCATTTTCCTTTAGCTTCTCCATATTTCACAAAGACTGAAACATCAACGTATTTAATTAGGATTTAATGTGACGGATCAATAGGGAACACACAGACATAAAGTAGAGAATGGCTGTAAAGTAGAAGGAAAATATTCCACAATTTTCTAAATTTTCATAAATAAAATCAGAAAAATGTGTCATGCAAATGCAAATTTTATCTGATACTCCTAAATAAAAAAAGAAAACGGCTCCACTAATTGTCTCCACAGTTTATTTCCCTCCTTTACTGTTAAAGTAACTACTTGCCTCAATTTTACACCAGGGTTGTCCAAAGTACGGCCCAGGGGCCATTTGTGGCCCTTGACCTCATTTTGTGCAGCCCCCAGCTGCAATTCAAAAATGATACAAATTTGGCCAGTAGATTAAAATTTGTAATTTTTTTTTTTACAATGGAAAATGTAAAGAACAACACAAAGGGTTTGTGTTTCTATAACCAAAAGATAAAACCATGTTTATCCAAAGACTTTTACTGTAAAGGCAACTCTGAGGGTTTTTTGGCACATGATTACTTTCAATTCAACAATTTTGACCCAAATGACAAAACGTTTGGACACCCCTGCTCTACACATTTCACATTTTGTTTACATTTTTAAGCATCTTGAGAACATGATGCGACATTTTAACAATATTTGGAGTCTCATGAGTCTCAGTTGAGGCTGCAAACAAGAACTAGATTTTTTTTTAGAAAAATCCCTGTCAGTGTTAGAATCAGTTACCAACTGAGAGCTTAATTGTCCACTAAAACAAACACCAATACTTCTATTGTAACCAACAGGAGACACTCAAACTGTGGACTTTAGAAGGAAAAGCGGCAATTGTTAGTCATTGCATCATTATGAATCGGATTGTTTATTTTTCCGTTAGAGCGAAGGGTCTGGATGTGCCGGGGAGGAAGTTGGACAACATTAAGATGTTGGAGACTCCAGAAGACGCCAGACAAATCCACGCTGCCTCTCTAGGCTGCAACATCGTCCTTGTGGGAACTTCCTTTGTCGGTACTTTAGCTGCACTGCGCAAAAATCTGAGCTAAAAACAGAGTTAAGAATATTAAGGTTTAAGTTAATATTGATGCACTATTTATTCTTAGCATCCCAGTTGTTCTGTGTTGCTATTTTAAAAATTTTGCTGTGCTTTATTTGTGCACAATGTAATTAAAAGAAATTCTGATTCTAATAACATAGCTCTATGTGAAAGGCAATGTTATTTCAAAAGTTGTTCAATTACTGCGTTAAAATAGGCTTTTAAACACTAAATAATATTGATTTTGTGTTTATTTTTCATATTTTCTCCACAAAGGATAAGATTTTAAATAGGTTTTGGTGTTTTTAAGATTTTGTACTGCTCAGTAAATATTTTAGTTTTGTGAATAAAAGCTGTTCTGTTGATGATCCCTGTTTCAGGAATGGAGGTGGCGTCGTACATGATAGACAAAGCGTCCAGCATCACGGTGGTGGGCAGCAGCGACATGCCGTACCAAAACACTCTGGGCCGCGAGGTCGGGAAAATCACCATGATGGTGAGGCCGTCTGAACTTCCTGGTATTTTATTTTTATTTATTTAGTTGTTTGCACTGAAACACTGTTGTACTGCAGATGCTGTTGGAGAAAGGTGTGAGATTTTACATGAATGATCACGTGACAGAAATTAAAGGCGTTAATGGAAAGGTAAAGCCGGGTATACGTCTAGTTATTAACTAGTACTGAGAAGATACATAAATAATTACGTTTCTTCATTTTGTCTTTCTTCCTTTAAGGTGAAAGAAGTTGTACTTAAAAGTGGTCATGTTATCCCAGCTGATGTTTTAATTGTGGGTATCGGTGAGTAAAATTATTGTAATACTTTACTTTAAAAAAATATATTCATTAGTTTTTTTTATTACATATAAAATAAATATATAGGAACTGTAGACCTTGATTTTAAATAGGATTTTTTTTACTTGAACTTGGTTCTTAAAGTCCAAATATTGATATTTTAAAGCCAAGACAATAAAATATTACAAACCTATATGATATATCTTACAGTTCTGGAGTCAAGTCTTGCAGGAATTTGTGTCCTTTTCATGAAACAGCAAATTTTGCAAAGTTAAATCAACACTGTGCCGAGTCCATCTGGTCTTTTCAGAAACACTTGAGATAGTTAGAATTACTCAGTCTCTTGTTGAGTTATTTCAACTCAAAATAACTCAAGTGTGAAAGTACTCAGCATTAGCATTTTTTTAAAAACACGCTCATCTCTTTTTCTGTTTTCCACCAGGCAGCATCCCAAACGCAGAGTTTCTGCAAGGCACTAAAATACAGAAGAACTCCAAAAATTATGTTGTTGTTGACAAGGTCAGCTTTAAATCTGTTATCACAGTTGGTTAGTAACAAGTTAATTTTATTTGAGTAATGTTTTTTTAAATGTACTTTTAGAAGTATTTTTATTTTTACTTGAGTAATTTTATTATGAAGTATCACTACTCCTACTTCAGTATAATTTTTGAATTCTCTGCCCACTGAATAAAAAAAAAAGAAATCACACATTTTTCAAAAAAGTTTCTTTTGCCTGATTTAAATGTATTTACATTATTGAATAATATTTTAAATTCTTAAAATTATTAAATGTGTTAATTTTGACCAGACAATAAAAAGCAGAAACAGAAAAAAATAATAAGATGCCAATTGACATGTAATTATATTATTTATATTTATTACTTTACTTTTTAACTATGTAGTTTTTAAACATTAAATGATACTTAAGTAGCATTTTTACAAAATAATTTTTTCCTGGAGTAATTTCTTGGACAGATACTTTGTACTTGAGATAACGAAGATGGGTAAAGTAACCCAAAAAATTGCACTAAAGTAAAAGTATCATTACTTTTTGCTTTTTACTCAAGTAAAAGCAAAAAAGTAGCCACCAAAGAAATTACTCAAGAGTGAAAAAGCATTCGGTAAAAACTCTAACTAGTATTTGATATTTTAATCCAAATAGGTAACAAAAAATAACAAAATCAGGAAACAGAAAATTTTTCCAAATCCGTTTCTTTCAATATAAAACGTAGAAACTTTAACAGAAACTGCAGGTGTGTGTCTGTCCGGTGAATTTTGGTTAAAATGTTTGCTTTACTATCAGTAGGTCGAGAGTCCAGAAATTTTACCTAAGAAAGAGTAAAGATACTTCATAATAAAATTACTCAAGTAAAAGTAAAAATACTAACTTCTTCAAAAATGTTACTCAAGTGTATTGGAGTAAATTCTTGGGGTAAAAATATGTTGAAGTGGTGCTCCTCTTATTGAGTAAAATTTTTTGCTACTCTACCCAGATTTTAACACTTTACGTATCTTCGTTTCTAATGCATTACCGTTTTTTACATAATTTACTCTCTAAGTTTGCTTCCTCGTTATTGTAAACCGGATTTCCTCATTGACAGAGATAATTTTTGGTTTTTCTCCTACAGTACATGCGAACAAACGTCCCTGATGTTTTCTGTGCGGGTGACCTGGCCTCCTTTCCTCTGGCACTGGCCAAAAACCAGTTGGTCAACATCGGACACTGGCAGATGGCACAAGCACAAGGTAGCAACACCTTCCGCTTCACTGTGCTGAACATCCTGGGATAATATTCTCCAAATCATTACTGTAACATATGGTTGATTTTACTTTTCATGTCAAACCACTTTGTCACCAACAAAGCAGTTTTATCCACACAAATTCAGATGTTTCCTTTTTTTTTGGGATCAATCTCTGCAAACCTGGGAGGAAGGAAGGAAGATGCTTTTCTGCAAAAATGTTTGAAAACTCAGACCAACTTTTGTGGCATCACACTCAGAATCACCTTTCCAGTTTATTCTCAAAATTGGGCTTCATTTACTTGAGTAACTTTTTTGAAAAATTTTCTTTTTAGGAGTATTTTGCTGTATTTTTTTACTTTTACTTCAGTAATTTTATTATGAGGTATTTTTACTCTTATTTTAGTAAAACTTCTGGATTTTCTACCCACTGAATGAACAATTTTAAATATTAAATGATTGATAATTTGGTCAGTACTTGAGTAGCTGTTTTAACCAGAACTTTTTTACTTTACTTGAATAATTACTCTAACTTAAATAAAAATATCTTGAGTCATTGATACGCTAACTTGAGTACAATTATTGGTTATTCTTCCCATTTCTCTTTATCCTGAAATATTGTAGCTAATAATGTGGAGCATATTTATTTTCAATAGTCCTGATTTTGACTCTTCAAAAGCTCCTCCAGTTATAATCTTGTTAGTTTAATGTAGAATGTGTTAAAAATTATTTCTATGTTAACAGTTAAAGTTTTCTTTTTGTGCTTTAGGGAGAATAGCTGCTCTGAACATGCTAAAGAAAACAACTGAACTCACCTCAGTTCCTTATTACTGGACCATCCTACAAGGCAGAACCATCAGATATGCAGGTAAGCAAACAAACTCACTAAGGTTTCTTATTTTATCTGTAACTGGAAGAAGCTGCTGTGTGCTCTGGTCTTTTCCAGGTTATGGGGAGGGATACACTGAGATAATAATGAAAGGAAACTATGAGTTTGAGGAGAGGAAGTTCCTGGCCTTGTATATCAAGTAGGTTGAGAGAAAGAAAATCTAATTTTAAAGAAAAGCAAGCAGATTCAGTTTGTATTTTTTGTTTTCTTTAGGAATGATGAGGTCATAGCAGCGGTGGGCCTGGATTATGATCCTGTGGTGTCTGCTGTGGCCGAGAGGCTCCTATCAGGGAAAGTCATCACAAAGAAAGAGGCTCAGTATGCAAACTCTTCAGATTATTCATCCTTTTTTAATTCTTTTAATTTATTTTAAGAATGAAAAAAAGAATGAAGGGATATTTCTTCACTTCAATACCAAAAATAGCAAAAAAATAAATACTAATTTTATTGGATTCACCCTAAGGCAGTGGTATCAAAGTTATTTTCACTTTGACCGGTTGTGCCCGAATGCATTGATAAAATGCTTTAAACTGTTAAAATATCACTAAAAAGATGGTTGTTCCAGCATTCAACAAATGTTTCTTAAAATTAAATTAATTAATTTATTTTGCAATAAAAATTAAAGATTTTTTAGTGTTAATTTAGAAATATTTGTAAGGAATTTTTATGATATTTTCTCTAATACATGATGTTAACTGTGACTTTTTCTTAATCGCTGTATCGCTCACGGACTATAACTTGACATCAAGTAAGGTTGAGGCAGCAGTCACTTAAAAACCCAACGTTTTTGGATAATTTTGAGAAAAAATTGCAAAAAAAAAAAAGATAAAATATCTGTAAAAATGTGGGGATTTGTTGAATTTGCGTGAATTTTGAGGATTTGTGAAAAACTGGAGGGATTTATTGACGTAATTTGGAGTCTAGATGGCCTCATAAAAAAGCTACAGAGTTTGACACAAATGCTGTTGACCCTTTGCAACTACGTCACCAAATCATTCGAGGCGCCATGATGGACGTCTGAAGTGAAGATCCGGCGTATTGAACTGAGCGACTGAAATTGCTTTCTCAAGTTGTTTTTGTCAGTTTATTCATGGCTTCCACTTATTCAAGTCAAGCTAATTTGTCTAGCAGACCAGGTTGCGGCTCACAGACGGCGGTATTTACAAAAGTTTAAGCCAGCTAGTTTACAAAGCGACCCATTCCTCCTCCTTCTTTACGTTTTGATCAAATTGCCGACTTTGCCAGAATTCAAACCACATGATTTATATCACTGTGTCATAAGCAGCGTCTCCCCTTGACATTAAAAACGTACAAAACAAAAGACGAGATGCTAACAGATTTTCCTTATACCTGCAGCGGCACTGTCTCCATGCTTGCACATGGTTAGACCCGTGTCTTCTCCATAAAGCAATATTTCATATCTTTCTAATTATACTTGCATATAAAGTACATGAACCCAAATCTTCTTACCTTCTAAAAAGCTGCAAATCCGCGGTTGCACCGAGGGCTGAGCCTGACAGTCATTAAGACTGACAGCTGCAATCCATCGCCGCCGCCATCTTTCCTCATTAAAAATTGTACAATAAAATGACATGTTTGGTTTCTATCCTTCTCTGTTCGTGCAGCCGACCGCGCAGCGTCCTATGACCATTTATGAAGTGAAATCAACTAAACAGAAGCGATATTAGACTATCGGCTGCCTGAATTTTTGACGTCCGTCATGGCGGAGTGGGCGGGGTTTCGAAGAGTGTGACGTCACGTGCAAAGGGTCAATCAGGGCTGATGTGACAGGATGGTCCAACATATTTTGAAAAAAGAGCAGCAAAATGAAAATGTTTTTTGTTTTGTCTTATTGTTGTTTTTATAATGTGAGTCACCTTTTTCCACCATTTTTTGACAGGTCGGATGATCCCAGTTGGCTTCAGGTTACCTGATCTGCATTAAAGCAGTCTGAAGATTAAAATATGACAGGACTTCACACCACACCTCCATGTTTTTGTGTTCTGGTGCTGGAAGACTATTCACAGCAGGGAGTCCAACACAACTGATACCTCAAATAGATGCAGCTTTGGGTCTTTTTTAGTCCAAAATGCTGTTTTTTTAACTTAATAAACTCTGTACAGGAGTGTCTGAGTGGGTTTCTTTTGATATGATGTATATCATGTCTTACTACGTTTTTGATATAAAAATGCAGACTTTGGAACTGCTGGTGCAACATAACCGGGGTAGAAGGTTGCGGGGGGCTTTGGATGGACAGGATTAGCAGAACAGAGAGGAGGTGGTTAGCTCTTTGAAACAGAGATGCTGAAGCAGGCAACAATAACAAAGCATGGGGAAAAACAGGCCTCCAGGAAGCTGCACACAAAGCCGCTGCGACCGACACTTCACCACAAAAATACTGTTCTTATGTTTATTAGATTATCCCTGCAAACCTAGGAAATATCTTATTCTATTTCGTAATAATCATACATACAGATTACAGCACATAGAATTTTGTCTTTGTGTTAATCTATTCTGACACCTGCTGTTCACCTGCGGTACTGATCCACCATCTGAAACATCGAAATAGATCCCAATAATACTGAGATACCGTCTTTGTGTTACTTTTGAATAAGCAAGTAAAATAAAATTGCTGTTTGATGTAAAATTATATAAATTCCACAATCAGATTGTTGTTGCTCCTGTGGGAAGAGTTTAGGTTCAATGTCACATCAGCAACAAGTTTTCTCAAGAGAAAAATATTTAAAACTAAAATTAACCATTATTTAAAATTTCCCAAATAATCCAATTTAAATGTTTTATGACTAATAGTAAATAGACAAGCATGTGCGAGCTTTTATGAGGAAAAAGGGATAAAAATGTTCCTACCATTGTCAATTTCTTCCATTTTCGGGATTTCATAAGGATTTGTAATCCCTATAGACTTTCACTCTTGAAATAGTAATAGGGATTTGACGATAAACTAACACAAAGTACTACACAGCTGTGAAGTTATGCAATTAACAGCGGTTAAGAAATCTACATATTATTTGTGTAACAACTATAAAATAAAATAGAAATTGTGTTTCCACATGTCACAGCATTTAGTTTGTATTATTAGACATACATACATATACGTTATGTATAAATGTCATTATGATGCTAGTTTGGTGCTCTTGGGGGCCCCCTAGTGGTGCGGCGGTCTTTATCAGCCACTTAACTTGAATATGCCTTTACACTGATTTTAAATGTCCATTTTGCAATACTTTCCTTTAAGGGTAAGAGGAGTAAAATCCTCAGTTAAGATTTTCAGAAGGATGAGTCGCTGTAATTATTTTTATTGCATGGCAAAACAAAAGCAGAACTGAACATACAACTTGTAAGTAAGTCAGAGTTGATTTGTGAGCCACCTGATGGTGTTCATTTGGATGAAGTCTTCATTTCTCCTTGTCTCATGGCATACTGGGCTTCTTTCAGTAAAGCCTCTCTGTGTGCGATGTACCGCTGTCGCCTGTTGGCTCTGTAGCGCTCTAGTCTTTTCTCTTCCTCCTGCGGGTCCGGCAGCGCTCCTTCCCACCTCAGGCTGGCCATGTCCTGGTTGGCAGCCTTCATCAGATGTCCAGGAACTTTGTTGTTGCTGATTGTATGAGAGGCTGACAGGTGGCTCTTTGCATCCTTTTGTCGTTCTTTTGCCTTCCCGGCACCCCGAGAGAAATTATCCTTGGGTTTCGTACCGGTAGCTCTAAACTTGGAAAGCTGAGTTTGACCTGGATCTTGAGGGGCCAGTTGGGATATTGGAGATAAACTCCCAGGATTATCTGCAGGCAGGCAACATAAACATGTAATCTCTTGCACATTTACAGACAAAGCTGACAAAATTGAATGGGCTACTGACCAGGGTTATAATAGTTTGAGTCTTTCATTATAGTTTAGTTTTATTTCATTGTGTTTTTGTTTGTCTAATTCAGCTAGCTTAAATTATATATTCATATCGACACTTTTTATTATTACTTAGTTATTTTATAATTATTAGAGCCTTGCAACAATTATTTTGCTCAATATGTACATTTTCAAGAATGACAGTGAAGATTGTCTATGTCTAATTATTTTTAAGAGTGTGCTTGCTATTTTTTTATAAGTTATTATTAGTTAAATATTGTTTAGTTTTCATTAGTTATAGTAGTAGTCTTAGTTTAGTTATTTCAAGCTTTTTAATTTTGTTTATAAAAACTAGCTTCTGTATTTTATGTGACACTATGTAAAAACTCAGTTATGTTGGATATATGGATTATTTTAACATGGTAACTATGTTGTTTTAAAGTTTTAAACTTAGCTGGAAGTGGAAGATGTTGTCCAGTTCCAAATGTGTTGTTATATAATCAGTGATGTTGACTTTAACACTATTTTATTAAAGCTACAAGTCCAACCATTGCATATCAAATTAATACAATGCTTGCAGCTGAAGAATAAACATAGTGCCTTGTTGTCTATAAGCTCCACTGATTTTGTGAATAGCCCTATCATGATCTTAAACGCATTTTTAATCCATGAAAAAGTCAAAATGATTACCTCTTAGTTTTGAATCAGCAGCAGTAGCGTTATTTCTCTTTTTGTTCTTCCTGAGGTTCGAGACCCTTGGTGGCAGCAGTTTGTTACATTTACCCTCATCTGCCATGATGGTCTTTGAAATGCGCCTGCGCAGACGTCGTTAACAACGATTTAGAACAGAAAATGGCACAAATAAAAAAAACAATATTGCATTACTTTCACGAATATTAGTAGCTTTACTCTTTAGATTACGTTGAGTTGGAATGAAATATTCTCGTAAATCCCAGAGGATGTTTCGCAGCTACTTTTTCTGTTTGTTCCGGAACCAACGTTTCCCCATGGCAACATAACACACGCCTCTTAGAGACGAGCCCTGTTTTGGTGACAAGTGTCTATTTTATTATATTTGTACAATTTTAAGTTTTTATTTATTTGATGACTTCTTTTTTATGCCACACACTGCTTCTTTTATTAAGAAAACCAACGTGAAAGCCTTCAACTATGTTTAAACTCGAAACAAAATTACATGTAAATAATCCCACCAAGAACCAATAAATTGAATGACCCCGACGTGATTTGAACACGCAACCTTCTGATCTGGAGTCAGACGCGCTACCGTTGCGCCACGAGGTCATGACGTAAGTTCCCCTCAACGTGGTATAAAAACACTATACATAATAGAGTACGAACTGTAGACTGTGAGTGTTTCAAATATATTTGAAGAGTGATGAAAAATAATCCGCTGATTGCAAAATTAATACAGTTTCTCTTTCAGTGCATATTAAATCGGCTGAAACTGCACGTTAAGCTTCGTCTGATTAAAAATGAAGCCATAAATATCACAACAAGTAGACATATTCAGCCATGTCAGAGACTAGGAAGGACATTTTCAGGTGTTTAACTGTAACATACAAAAATGTGGAAATTTAGTTTAACCACTTACTTCAGAAATACATCTCATCATACAATTAATAGTTTTGCTTATGTTGCTGATGTCACAAAAAGCTGCTATTCTAATCAATATTCGATTTACTGTAACCTTAAAAACTGATTAATAAGACCGTAAGAACTAAAATTAATCCCAAAAAGCAGTGACAGGTGATGATTAATGGATTGGAAGCAGAAGAGTTTGGGGACCAGAGTATTAAACTATATCACAGGTGCACAGATATCATTCTCTATGCCTGATTTCTGATTTTAGAACTGCCAAAGCATCTTATTAAACTCCAAGAAGACATGAACTGTTAAAATGTTAAACAAGGAAAACATTTTAAATATGCAGAACACCAGAACTTAAATACTGACACTGGACAAAGCTGGAAAGCTTACCTTAATAAGTGCAACTATAAACCCTACTAATGTTGATCTGTACTACTGTATGTTTTTTTTTCAGTTCATGATTTCTTTTGTTTTTTGATTACAAAAAATATGTTTGGTAATAAAACAATGTAGGAATACAAAGAGTAAATCTGTACATTACTCTTCTGCTCAGAAGATCAAAAAAATTGGAGGAAACTTAATCTAGCTCTATGCTGCCGAGGAAAATTCTGCATCTTTTTAAGCAATTTTAAAACATCTAAAATGTATTTTTGAGACTTTTTTAAAAAAAATAAAACGTCACTGACAGGAATATATCTATTTAGGGGAAGTAAGAAAAAAACAAAACACAGTATTCTGTCCTTTTAACATGCCACATATCTTGCCTCACAGCTTCCTCAATGTGGATTTCAAAGGGAGTTTTCATCCTGTTCCTGTTCCACAGAGTTTTCATTTAGGCACATCTCACATCTCTGTGCACAGAAACAAACAGATGGACTTTAATTGAATAATTAAAGCAAACATGGATATTTTGAGAAGTACTAGCGCAGCTATAACCACGCTAACCCTACCAAATTTTACTGAAGTGGTAGTTTATGTTCACACTGTTTTTTCACACTGCTATTTTTGTATCTGCCAAAAATAGCTCAGTCAAAGCCTAAACAAGTCTTTCCTGCTTATGTATTTCCCCACACTTCTGAAATGCACCAGAGCTGCAGGAAGAAAGAGGATAAATCATCATGCTGACTCAGAAATGACACGTAGCATTTATCCATGCTGGAGTGACAAAGTTCACGCTGTGATACAGACACGATACAAAATGTTTTCCTTCAGCCTTTCGCCTTAAAACTGACACAGCTTATCTGAATTTATCTGAATCAGAAATTCAGATAAACTGTCTGTATTATGGGGGGGAAATACAGACAGAGAAGTGAAGCAGTTTTAAAAAGCCAATGTGTTTCAGCAGTTCAAGTGAATGGGAAGGTCGTTACTCTGAGTGAAAATTTGGTTACATGTTCTGTTTCTCGTTTCACACAGGAAGATTATTTGTGACGCACTGCCTCCAACCTAAAATTCTGTTTGATTAATTGTGAGCATTTTCACAATAAATCTAAACATCAAGGCACTTTAAATTTAGTACAAGCAGGGACGGCTGGTATAAGTGGGCTAGTAGGGCTAAGCCCTCCCTGACATTTACAATAAAGTTATTAAAATAAACAACTTAAAATTAAATACCTAAAAATAAATACATTTTAGAAATAATGTATCACATTTTGTTAAATTTTCAACAAACCTGGTGTCAAAGCGCCTGGGGAAAATCCCGGGGTCTTTCTGCCCCCTCGGTTTGTGGCTCATTGGGGCTAATTTTGGTCAGTCAGGGTCAGCCAGCGGCCACAGGATTCATCCAATCAGGATGGACTTTCCTCAGTTCGAGTGTGTGTGGGCGTGGTCTGGCGTAGACTGAGAAGGAACGATGGCGAGAAATATTAGCATAAACGAGGTGGATTATTTAACCTTTTTGCATCCCAGAAAAGTCGTTGGAGTGAATTTCTCTTTAAATAAGGTAGGTCTCATTTAAAAACATATTGTATCTTGTTACTTTTTATCAGTGTGATTGTACGGAAGCACATTGCTATCACGCAGGAAAAACAAAATTTCAAGCACTATTACGTTATAACGTGATACGTATCTTTTTTAAACGTGATAGTAATCTTAAAACAAGATATGTATCATGTTTAAACAAGATACGTATCATGTTGTAACATAACGCTCAGAATTATATATACATACCCTTCAAATGTCACCACCAGCCGCCACTGAGTGCAAGACAAACAAATTCAGTTCAATTCAGTTCATAATGTTGATTGGGCAGTAGTAATCCATTAAGTTCAATTCAATAATACAATGAGAAATACAATGAGAAATCCCACAAGGTGAGGAAGCATGTGACGACAGTGGAGAGGAATGACTCCCTTTTAGCAGAAGAAACCAACAGCAGAGCTATGAGAGTCCATCTGCATGTTTGAGAGCAAAGAACAAAAGTACAAGAAAAACACAAAACTATGGTCGAGGAGAGATTTCTATGAAAAAAACAACATGTGCACAGAGGAAGCTCAGTTAGCATAAGTCCAGTTAGCATTATCCTTAAGAAAAGTTATGTGGAACCACTTGACATAACATTTTTAAGTAAGTCCAATAAGTATATTTGTGAGTGCAGTATTAGAAAGAAAATAGTTGAACAAAAATTGCTGAGACACAACAGTGTACTTTTGATTTGTCTGGGAAACAAACTGGGACAAAGACATGATTATTGTAAATAAAACTGTGTTAAAACAAAAGGTATTCGTAGCATTATCTCGACTGATTTCTGTGTTGTTGGAAGAAGATAAAGCTAAAAACAGAAAACACGGAAAACTGAAGTTATTCTCCATCATTTAATTAGAAATAAATCAGAAATACATACATGGAGAGTAGTAGGAAAACGTTTTACAGTAGTATAAACCAATAGCAGCTACTGACATATTTTAGGGTAGCCTAAACTCTCTCCTCTCAGACTAGATGTTTGTTTCAACTAATCTGGCCATAAACTAAATGGAACGTAAGAAGTTAACTGTTTAAGACATTGTGAATCAACTTAAAAATCCAGATGTATCGAAGTGCACTGGGATGTGCTCACAGCATAATTGTTGACAGTTTTACAGCTTTTAAAGGCATACCAAGTTAGATTCAGGAGTTTGCATAAGATAAATGTCAGCTCAGTAGTGCAAATGAAGGGGGGTAACCTTACTGCTATCCCTCCAAACCAGAGAGAAATTAGATCATCTTACAAGCTGAGATATGGTGAATAAAATAGAGATGTAGAGTGCAGCTTATTCCAAGGACTGAATCTATCTGACACCTTTTATTATCATCTTCCTATAGTGCTAGTCACCAAAAATATTTGCATAACAGTTAAAATAAAAGACAAACTTTAACGCTTCAATAGGAGGAAAATAAAGTGAAGATTTATATTGTTCCCAGTTTGTTGTCTGCACTCATCCTAATGTTGTGTTATAATGAACATTACTGATTCATAATGATCTCAAGCCTCATGAATCCTGGTAAAGGACACTGTGTATGACTCTTGAATCTGTGAAAGTGACACGCTGAGACCCAGCAATGAGCAAAGTGATTAACAGTTCCCCTGAAACAGCTTGACACGGGTCAAGTGTTGAACTTTATGCAAATTGCAAACTCACAAAGAAGCAGGAAAGTGAACAATTTGTGTAATTGTCAAAGAAAACCGACTTTTATAGGATTGCATTTGGTTAAATGGGTCAATAAAGCAATCATAAACCCGACTATGATTTGCTGCGTGTGCTCACTGAGTCAGGTGACAGTGAGGAAGCAGTTTTTTCGACTGCAGCAGCTGCAGAGTGACAAGCCCAGGTTCTCAGCAGACAGAAAAAGAAGACAGGCCATACAGTCCTAAAATGTGTGTGTCGGCATGCGTCAGCTTGGAAAGGGTAAGAAGTTCATCCCAACCTGCTGATGTCTCCACAGGGCAACCGCAGCTGGTTAATAGCACCACAAAAACAACTTTTGTGCAATTAGTGCTGGATCAAAATGAAAACATGTCAGCTCCTTTTCCAGCATGTTCGTGCTAAACCTACCTGAATGTCGACAGGTTGGAATAAACATTTGTTTCTCTTTCCATAACAAATGAAGTATAGAGGATCTGCAGCTTTCCATCAGAGCCAGAAAATCGATACATTTTCTGTTCAAAGAAGCTGGCTCATATATTCATTTTATTAAGGCTGCGTTCACACAGCAGCCTGATGGGACCCATTTCAAACATGACATGTACGTGATCTCCAGTTTGAAATGCAAACGATCTAACTGTGTCCTGTATGCGCAGTGGAGGCCGAAATAATGTCACACAGAGAGCGTCTCAGTGTTTTACCAACTGCCATAAAACAGTAGTGCTCAGTAAAAGTCGATGCTAACGGTGGAGCGTTTCTTACAGTTTTGGTGTTGCCTGACTGAAGCCAACACATTAACAATTTGTTCCTCTTTATCGTCCGCCATGGTTGTTTGTTTTCTTCCAGCTTGTGCGTATCAGGATGCAGAATAGTGACGTTTGTCGAGTATCAGTGACGTTCAGGTCAGATGAATGTGACCTGGCCGTACAGACTCAGGTCACATTTGAAAAGATCAGATACGTATCGGATGTCCAAGTGGTCTGGGACGCATTCGGAAAAAATCCGATCTCTGTTGTTCAGACTATCATGAAAAGATGAAGTAGCCCAAAAGATAGAATTGGGTTACTTCAGGCTGCAGTGTGAACGCAGCCTTATTTTCTAGAAGGCCACGCCAAGCTAACTCATTTTAACCAGCTAAAAAAGACTCGGTTAATTTCCTTGATTTCCTTTTCATCTTAACTCATCGGTTTTAAGACATAATGCAAATTACTTGCTGACCCAGAACTGAATGAGACAGTAGCAAACAGCAACTTTGTTTTATTGTTTTCATGACATTATTTTAGGCTCAAACATGTCCGACTTTCCCCATCAAACTACTGAATACCAGCCGCACACAGTGGAGCTCGGATTGCCATGCAATATTTGAATATCAAATAAGCGCTGCACATGTGCCTCAACGTCACTAAAAGGAAGAAAGCACATTTTAACCCCAAAATCAATCAATCAAACAAACAAGATTAAATTTATGCAAATAATTATGGCTACCAGGTAAAATTAGGCGGTTACAGTATCTGGACTGGACTAATTTTCCTCCTACTTGACTTTATCTGTGATAGTTTGTTTTCACTCCTCAATACAGCAGCTTTTTTAAACCAGGGGATTCCCCAAGGGTTGATACCTGGTCCGTTATAATTTGTATGCTGCATTTCACTTATCAGATATTATTCAGTAACTTATACATATTTGTATTTTCAGCCACATTTACATAAGTTATCCACCTTTCCTTAGTTCATCTGCCAAAGGATTGGCTGGCTGATAATTTCCTCTCTTCATTACGGTAAAATAGAAACAATTATTATAGCTCACACTTTATGAAATACTGAAGTTACGTCCACCAGAGCACAGCATTGCTTAAACTTCTTCAGAATAATGAATGCGTTGATATTGTATTAAAACTTTGTGACTCAGGAGGTTCAAGCAAAGAGAACCTGCTAAACTATTTCTGATTTTTCAGAATAAATTGTTTATATTAGACATTTGCAGCTAGTTTAGCACTCCTTAAACAAAGAACTAGAATATGATTTGCCAAATGTGGTATTTTATAATCTTGGTTACTGTAAACTAAAGTTAAAAGTCAAAATTTTTTGTGTGCTTAAATACAGTTCTGTTGACATAAGGTGAAGGATGTTGGCTTCAGTAGAAGAAATGACACACCTCTTAGTGATCACTACATTTTTAGCTACCAGCATGTCACAGCTATGAAAACAAAGTTATGTTTTTTTCATTTCAAATGTCAGAAGTGGTGGTATTTTAAGGCTTCAACTTCTGCCTATTGGCTGGTTAGCATTGGCATCAACAAAGTTTATCAGCGAGCTGAATACAAGGAAAACAAAATATATACATATATATATATATATATATATATATATATATATATATATATATATATATATATATATATATATATATATATATATTTCTGATTTTAATTATGTTAGTTTTGGTCCTCCTTAATGGTGTGACCAGAAATATGCCAGAAATGCTATAAAAAAAACCCAACCCTGAAATATGACAAGTTTAAAACAATTCTCCAAAGAAGAGCGGGTAAATTTTCCTTAATTACATTGTAATAAATGTATACATACAATGTACAATGTGTGCATTTCCAGTACTAATGCTTCCACTGTGTTGTCCTCACGTTTCCAAGTGAAACGTTGCAATCTGCTGCCTCATTGCGTGCAGTTCGTCCTGCGTGAGCTCGCCACTGACGTGCGTTCCTCGTGATGCCTACGTCATGACGCTGCCAGCTGATCGGAGTGGAAAGCCGGGTTGTGCGTGTGGACTGGGCGTGTGAATGTGTGTGAGATATAGAGGGAGGGAGGACTGGGACAGACAGGAGTTGAGTAAAAAACGGGGAAAAGGAAAAGAAGAGGGGTGAAGTCCTGCGCTGCGTCCGCCGCGGTTCCGACGATAAAAAACGCTCCAGATGCCAGAAATCCACTCAGACCTTTAAATACTGTGCAGTCGTGTGGGAGAAGGAAATCCACAGACACCGACACACCCTGGAAAAGCTCCAGGGAGGACTCCGCGGGGAGCAGTGGGCGAGGCGGAGCGCCTAACTCCGGCGGAGCGCTCCGGATGAGCCGGGGAGCGGGCAGGAGCAGCAACCCGGCGGCTGGTGCTGAAGGTGGGATTGGATGAATCCGTTCTGTCTGACTCTCTCTCTCACTCTCTCCCCCACAATCTGCTCGGTTCTTTCAGCCTGCTTTAGCCCGTGGTGGCTTCATGACCCAGTTTGTATTAAAATGTTCTCTGGGAAACGCATTATTCATGTGATTTTCACATCTATACGCTAGATTGTTGCTTTTTTCCGCCTTATTTTTCATGTCTCTGAGCTTCATGGGGATTTAGATCGGTTGTTTTAGGAGTTCTGGCTGAAGGCCTGCTGCCTTTCAGACCCTCTGACTCTGAGGAGCTAAGATTTCACAAGAAATCTCACATTTAGTCCGGATAAGCTGTAAACTGACAGTTTAATAATTTCTTATAAAAACATTCAACCAGTTTAAGTGTTTTTCATCACATAATACCTATAACCACACAAATGTAACACAAAATGGGTAAAAATGAATTCAGATGAGGAAGCTTGCTAGTCAAACAGGCAGTTTATGTTGAACAAATGTTATAATGCAAGCTGGAAATGTTCTAACTTTCTTCTTCCAGACCTGGACTAAGCCACCAAGAAAGGCCTTCATCTGAAGCTTCTTTAAAATGTGCTGAGTTCATGACAGGCCAAGGAGAAGGCCTGCGCTCAAGTAGGCGATAGGTGAATAACTGAGGCAGTCATTTCTCAGAAATGCAGTGACACCAGCAGTTATTTGGCAGGGATGGAAAATTCTTCAAGTTTATTTGGATGTTTATGAGAACGAGAAGTATGTTCCGAAAAGCAGGGGACTTAAAGTATTTAGCCCTCCAGGTCCATCGTGGAGCTCTGCTGAAGCGCTTAGTAGACAAAAATCATGTATGGCCAGTTCTTCTTCTGGTTCAGATGGTTGTAGAGGAAAGCTTGGTGTTATGCATGTTACATAATTGAGCAGCCAGAGTTCAGTGTGCCGGTAGGAATGCGCAGTAGACTGTGTCACGAGCTGCATTTGTGCCATTGCAGTCTGGAGCGTGACATAATCCACCCTGTCAATGAGGATCATATGCAGACGACAGGATGTCAGTCACAGAGCGGCTCTTCCTGCCGTCTTTCTTCACGTCCTCCTCCTTCGCTGCCTCTGCTGCTGCTGCTGCCTTACTGCTCTCATTTTGTAGAAGTGAAGCCATTTTGCTCAACTTGGGTTCCACCCTTTAATTCATGTTGCGTGCCTTGTCATGGGAGAATGGGGCAAGAAGGGACGTATGTAGGTTCAATTAAAACATGGCACTGAATGGCTGAGGACGGGCTTATAGGCCTCATGCAGCGTCACTAATTCAGGGCAGCATTCAAGTAGTCAACACGCAACATTTTATTTGTTGTGATCTTAGGGTTAAAGTCTTGGAAACTGTGAGCACCAGAGTGTAAGAAGAGGCTCTCTCTGCTCTGTGAGCCTCCGCCCTTTCTCCGTCTTTGTCCTTGTTCTCATTATGAAACGATCAGTTTATCATAGAAACTTCAATCTGGGACGTGAAACAACCTCTCAGCCAGGGCCACACCCAAGGCAGAGGAATCTACCTGGATTTAACATTTCATTACTGAGTTTTTTCCATTCAGAGAGCTGCAGCTGCGTTATGCAAAATCTGTTCTCCTTTTTGTAACGCGTTCCCTTGTAGCAGCTTCATGGCGAAGTTTGTGTAACACAGTTGTTCTGTGTTATTGTGTGACTTCACAATATCACAACTTGATGCTTTGCAGAGGTATTTAGCATTTGTTATATTGCCACCACAAAATTCAAACTGATTCTTGAAAAGATGTGTTCAGTGCTCATAATACCTATAACCACACAAATGTAACACAAAATGGGTAAAAATGAATTCAGATGAGGAATGAGGAAGCTTGCTAGTCAAACAGGCAGTTTATGTTGAACAAATGTTATAATGCAAGCTGGAAATGTTCTAACTTTCTTCTTCCAGACCTGGACTAAGCCACCAAGAAAGGCCTTCATCTGAAGCTTCTTTAAAATGTGCTGAGTTCATGACAGGCCAAGGAGGAGGCCTGCGCTCAAGTAGGCGATAGGTAAATAACTGAGGCAGTCATTTCTCAGAAATGCAGTGACACCAGCAGTTATTTGGCAGGGATGGAAAATTCTTCAAGTTTATTTGGATGTTTATGAGAACGAGAAGTATGTTCCGAAAAGCAGGGGACTTAAAGTATTTAGCCCTCCAGGTCCATCGTGGAGCTCTGCTGAAGCGCTTAGTAGACAAAAATCATGTATGGCCAGTTCTTCTTCTGGTTCAGATGGTTGTAGAGGAAAGCTTGGTGTTATGCATGTTACATAATTGAGCAGCCAGAGTTCAGTGTGCCGGTAGGAATGCGCAGTAGACTGTGTCACGAGCTGCATTTGTGCCATTGCAGTCTGGAGCGTGACATAATCCACCCTGTCAATGAGGATCATATGCAGACGACAGGATGTCAGTCACAGAGCGGCTCTTCCTGCCGTCTTTCTTCACGTCCTCCTCCTTCGCTGCCTCTGCTGCTGCTGCTGCCTTACTGCTCTCATTTTGTAGAAGTGAAGCCATTTTGCTCAACTTGGGTTCCACCCTTTAATTCATGTTGCGTGCCTTGTCATGGGAGAATGGGGCAAGAAGGGACGTATGTAGGTTCAATTAAAACATGGCACTGAATGGCTGAGGACGGGCTTAATGCACTAATTCAGGGCAGCATTCAAGTAGTCAACACGCAACATTTTATTTGTTGTGATCTTAGGGTTAAAGTCTTGGAAACTGTGAGCACCAGAGTGTAAGAAGAGGCTCTCTCTGCTCTGTGAGCCTCCGCCCTTTCTCCGTCTTTGTCCTTGTTCTCATTATGAAACGATCAGTTTATCATAGAAACTTCAATCTGGGACGTGAAACAACCTCTCAGCCAGGGCCACACCCAAGGCAGAGGAATCTACCTGGATTTAACATTTCATTACTGAGTTTTTTCCATTCAGAGAGCTGCAGCTGCATTATGCAAAATCTGTTCTCCTTTTTGTAACGCGTTCCCTTGTAGCAGCTTCATGGCGAAGTTTGTGTAACACAGTTGTTCTGTGTTATTGTGTGACTTCACAATATCACAACTTGATGCTTTGCAGAGGTATTTAGCATTTGTTATATTGCCACCACAAAATTCAAACTGATTCTTGAAAAGATGTGTTCAGTGCTCATTACTAGAAATCTAATGCAATCTATTCTGCAAAGGCCTCAGAGGTTTGTTTCAACCAACAGCATTGTGGAGAGTGTTGATATGGCCAGAGTTAAATACTGGAAAATTATAACCCATCTGCCAAACAAAATATGGAGAGCACTGAGTGTCAACAAGTTGGAAAAAAGTCACTATTGGTGCCGTTTTCAGTGGACTGCAAACATGGTGAATGGTGATCATGCAAAATACTAATCCCACCCCAACCTATGGAAGCACAAGGTGGTGGCAGCATCATGCTGTGGGGACACCTTTAATCTGTAGGGATAGGGAATCTGGTCAAAGGTGACGGGGGTGAAGGTTCACCTTCCAGCTGGACAACAACGCTAAACACATAGCAGAGCTACAATGTAGGGTTTTTTAATGGCCTAGTCAAAGTCCAGAACTCTTCACCTATTTTGCAAAGAAATTTTTATTTACATTTCCCTCCCACTTCACAATATTATATCGCAACAGTCACAAGATCTATATGAACAGATAATACATTTAATAGAATATTCACTGAACCTCAATCCAGAACTGCACAGGATTCTGGGAGATGTAGGCAGAGGAACGGCGTTAGCTGCTCACAGTTAGCAAAAGTAAAGTAAAGTTGGTGGAATCAACTAACTCACTCACTCAGGTTACCTAGCAACTCATTCATTCTTTGGTTACCTAGCAACAACCTGTTGAGTAACTTGCACAGCAGCAGTTTAAGTTTTCGCCTCTGAGCCTCATAACTAGGCCTGTCACAATATCGCATAAATTAAAATGATGTTTTGAGACCATTTCCAAGTAATATGATGGTAAAACCATGGTAATGGCAGGATAATGCAAGAACACACAAACTTTAAATTCTAATGAACATTCAAAACTGGAACTGGAAGACATCCTAAATATCCAAATAAGTAAACAAAATAACAAAATCGGCAAAAATTTTAAAAATCTGTCTTGAGGCTAAAGCGGCGTGCTGAAGACTTTTGCCATCCAGTTTTTGGTAGAAAGAGAAAGAAAATGGAAAAATTACACAAAGGTAAATTATTGATTTATTTTAAATTTACCATATGATTAGCTGATTTATTGCAACAGGCTTACTCTCTCCATTGATTTACAGCAGTTGCATAACATTTTAAAGAAAAGTAAACCTACTTAAATACATTTAGCTGTGCTGGCTCTTTGTTGCCGCCTCTCATTAGCCTTGTAGGGTTATCTCTGTGGTAACCCAGTTTCAAGAGCTTTAATGTCAGTAGTTTCCTCTTTGTGTTTGTACGTCATCATTCCTATTTTCCTCTGATGCACACATCCTGCTCGGTGTCGCCTTCCTCTTTTGCTGCTCTCAGCGCGGCCTCGATGGGCTTTGTGTGTGTTATCTCCTTCACACTGTCGAAGCCCGTCTCAAGGCCCTCGACGCTGCTCGTCATCTGACTCTATTCACCTCGAAACGGGACGGTCAAGCTCGCTGAGAGTGAAGCATGAAGAGAGGGAATGGAAAAGGAGGAGTGGAGGAGATTTCTCCAGCCCACAGCAGCCGGGTGGAATTTCTAACATGCGCAGTGGGAATGTCAGGAATGCAGGACAGTCTGATCTAACCGAGAGACGGTGGGGAGGACAGACGAGCCAGTGAGGAAGAAAAAAAAAAATGAAGAGAAGACACTGGAAAGAGTGGCACCGCAGAAGGTCAGGCTTCGTGCATCGTCACTGTCTGCGGAGGGAGGGAGGGTCACATTATGGAACAAATAAGCGATTGAGTTGGAACTGTGCCGCAGCCTTCAGGACGTGCTCTGGATGTCCTCATCCCTGACCTTATTCAAGCCAGCGAGAACCCGGGCGTGTCAACACGTTCTCATTCCCAGTGGGTCACATGCAGACGCTTGGCTCGGGAGCACCGGCTCCAGTCCAGCTTCAGCGCCGGCCAGGTGTCCTCCTGTGCTCATATATAGAACAATCTCAGAACTCCGATCCAGAACCGCACAGCATTCTGGGGGATGTAGGCAGAGGAAAGGCCGCAGCTGTTCAACTTCTCATAGTCAGCTAAAGCTAGCTTGGTGGAGTCACCTAACTGACTCAGTCTGCAGTTACCTAGCAACTTAGTCATTCTTCAGTTACCTAGCAACAACCTTCTGAGTAACTTGCGCAGCAGCAGTTTAAGGTTTCGCCTCTGTGCCTCACAACTAGGCCTGTCACCACAACGCAAAAATTAAAATGATGTTTTGAGACCATTTCCAAGTAATATGATGGTAAAAAAAATTAAATTCTGATGAATATTTAACATCAAAATGTTAAATATTCCGATATTTAACATTATTTAACACTGGAGCTGGAAACATTTTCAATATCTGAAATAAATATAACAGAAACAACAAATAAAATCAGTTATAAACTCTCTGTAAGCAACATTGTTCTTCAAAAACAGGGCCAATTGAGACAAAGGCATTACTTGGTCATGGCTGACGGAGAAATGGGAAAAAAGGAGAGACAGGAAACTGAAGACGCCACTCTGAGGCCGAGGCGTTGCTCCAATAAGCAGGTCAGGAGGGATGGAGCACCGTCTCAGGAAACTGAGCAAGGGATCATCTGCTGAACTGCTGTTTTTCATTTTCTCATTATTCCATTAAATTGGATAACAGATTTAATACGCGTTTTTTTATTAACGCAGCCTGTCCTGCCTTTAAAAAGCATTATTGGGATGTTTCACAGAGTCCTTAGGAAGTCTGAATCTGATTTTGTTTTTCATGTCTGGATAAAGGTGGAAAATAAAAGACATGGAAATATGTTTGTTGTTCCCAGTTTGATTCCCTATCCTGTTGCTTAAATGTTGTGTCCTTCCTTTCTTTAACTTCTGTGTTCTTACTTTCTTCCTTCTTTGTGTCCTTCTTTCCTCCTTTCCTGTTTATAAGCTTCCTTTATCCCTGCCTACCAAAAACTGGACGATAAATCTTTATTCTGGTGTTTCAGTCTCAACTAGCCCTTTTATTTGAAGGACAGTTTTATTTAGAGAGACTTCATAATTCATTTTGTTGTCTTGTTTACATTTTATATGTTGCCGTTATATTACTTGAAGATATCTCAAAACAACAATATTATACCAATCTGGATTCTGTAATCAATTTCCAGATTTTCCTTTTCAGAACAACCTTGCTACGTGCTGTTTAGCCTTCATGTTATCTACTAAGATCTACTCTCACCTGAACCCTGAATTAACAGCAGAGGCAAAGAAAACTAGAAAACAATTTCATGAACATGTCAGATTTTGATAATTTACAATTTAACTGGTGCATCACAAACCCTTACATGTTTCTAACTGGGTCTCTGTTGGCTGCCATTTTAAAAAACAAAACAAAATCTTTTCGTAAGTTGTGCGGTCTGAATACTTCATCAAACAGTTGCGCTACTAGATAAATCCAAAGTCAATAATGAATTAAATTAACCTAATTGTAGCCGATTTTATATTTCTAAACTTAGAATGATGACAGTTAAGAGACGACTGATCAAAATGTGCTGCCGATCACTATTTAATGCTATCAATGGAAAAAGGTCCAGTGGGCTACCATTATCTTTGACTGGAGAAATCTAAAATAAAGGATATTGCTGGTTTCATTTATTCCTGAAAACACGAGAACTTGACTTGATTGGCACAGAAACATAAATCAGTTTGTGCAGTTGATGACTTGTCTTCAGATGTTGTGTGGAGATTGGTTTTTGAAGCACATTCAGCTGCAAGCCAGCACAGGCAGCCGCCATATCTGCTGACTCACCACATTCAGGAAAAAAACAGACATTCGTCACATTGATAAACCAGTCAGGAGGCTTACTTCTCTGCACAACACGGGATTCTTAGTTTTATGGTCAAAAGAACTCTCTTTCAGATAATTTAAGTGAGCCACTTATTTTGCAACATTTTAGTTGTATTGAGCGTTAAACCCCCTCCAGCAAATACTCCCAAATATTTATGATTATTATGGCTCTCCAACCTGCAGGAACGTACAGTACGTACTGCTGCTCGTCTGCCTCACGTGAGCACATCCTTCTCACTCCAGATCTACTCAAGATTAGGTTCTGTGCACCGACTTGCTCAGACTGTCATTTACTGAACGGCTATTAGTCACTTTTAGTGCGACATATTTTAGTTTTTACTGTTTTAACTTCGGGTTGAAGGGAAAAGGCTCAGCCACAACTGAGAATTGGAACGATAGAGAAAATAATTGTTAGGTTGGTGAAATCAACTAAGGCACTCACTCTTTGGTTATCTAGCAACCCAGTTATTCTTTGGTTATTTGAAATATCACCAAACTGGTGGCCTGGTCTTTCCTGTTGTATCCAGTTTTTACTAAACGCCATTGTTTATTTTTAAGCGGTTATGAGGCTCAGTGGCGAAACCTTAAACTTCTGCTGTGCATGCTACTCAACATGTAGCATGCGCAACATGTAGCATGCGCTACACTAGAGTGAGTGAGTTGCTAGGTAACTAAAGAGTGAGTGAGTTAGCTGATTTAGCTTAGAATGGGGAAAAAAAATCACAAAAATGAAATGTTTGATTTTTGGCTGTACTATAAAGATCCACCCACATAAAGTGACTGCAACGCTCTTCGGTGAGAAGGCAGTTATTGAAAGAAGGTCAGTGAAGTGTGAAGTCGGAGAACCTATTTAAAATGACTGTAAACGCCAAGTCATGTCGATACCTGTCTGCTGTTCATTCAGGGGTGTGAGACAGACATTTTCACAGATAACAGGAAGGCTGATTCCTGTTAGCAAAGCTACTCTGTACATGTTTGAAAATCTCTGTTATGATAAGTTTCCACATTAAGTCACACAGAGGATGTTGGTTTTTTTATGCTAGCATTGCTAACCACGATAATCACTGAAACAAGTCAATTTTATCACTCTATTTTGACTTGTAAAATATTAATAAAAATCTCTTAAAGCACCTCCACACACACCCAGTGTGACATCACTTCTTAAGGTAGGAAGGCTAAAAAATATTTTTAATGCTGACCAAGTACTTTATATTTTAGTTTTCAAAATGAAAAAGGAGTCTATTTGGATTTATATCACTGGAGGAGGAATTAATGTTCTTTTTCTCTAAGATAAAACTTGAATTTAAATTTGCGAACATTGAAGTTCAGTGGAGACTAAACCCAATTTAAAGTTTGTATATCATATTTAACTACATGATTCTTCTCCCAAACCCTTGAAGCTCCTTTAATGCTTCACAAAAAGCTCTTTGCACTTCTGAAACGACTCCAGTGTCTCCACTCTCATGCACAGACTGTCCGCTCCTCTCGCTCATCCCGTAACCACAGTAACTCACTGTTTCTTTGAGAGGCCGTCTGTGATTTTTAAATAACTAAAAGAACATCCAAGAATTTCGCCGGTGGCCCAGCAGAACATGCACAGACAGAGCCGAGCGGCCGTTGCTGGTACTCTGACGCATGATCTTGTGTGTGTGCATCTCCTCAGGCGTCCCTACATGTCATCTAGTTTAAGCCACTTAATCACAGCTGATTGCACACACACTCACACTCTTTCTCTGCGCCCACTAACCGTACGCGTGTGACTGGCTGCAGGCCACCTCATGCCTACGCTTCATGTGGAGAAACTTTATAGAGGAAGTTTGACAGTCTGTTGTTCTCTGTCTGCAGGAATAAACCAAAATCAGAAGAAAGAAGGAGACGGAGTTGCAGTTTGTGATGCTAAGGAGAAGGTGCGTCACTGGGCGACATGTTCTGCTGATGGCTAACTCACAGCAGTTCTTCACTGGCAAGCTTTATGTTCCTGTATGCATGCTAAAGCTGCCAGCTGAAGAACTGCTCTGGTCAGCCCTGCCCTGCATGACTCAAGAAGAAAAAGAGGAAGAGGAGGATGGACGCTGCTGGGAATGCAGTTCAGTAAACTGGATATTTAATTTACAATTTGAATCGTTGTATTCTGTGTTAACCTGTTAATTAGTTTTTGTGGTAAAATCTTGTGTTCCTGCATGGATGTTGAGAATGATTGGATTTTTCCGCCTTACAATAAAGAACTAAATGTTCCCCTCAGAAGTCTCATAATGCGCTTCAGAGTAAAGGCAATAAAACACCACAGCAGCAATCGATCTCATGTCCAAAAACTGAAAATAAAACCTCACAGAAATGTCTATGTATTGATTTAAAAACTGAAAATTCTTGTTTTCTTTTTCCTTGAATACTCTCCAAGTTTTAAGACTCTATAAGAGTGGCCTCGGTTCAGTTGCTGTTACATACACTCCAGAGGAAAAGAAAGGGGGGGAAAAAACTTGCATAACGTCTGTTTTTCAGTGCCTGAAGGCGTCTTCGGCTTTTCATCAAATTCCTCCGCCGCATGTTCACTTGTGAAGTCACAGGACAAACATGGAGAGGTGCTGGGATTTATTACTGAGGAGAAAATGGATTTTTAAGAATTTAGCTTAAATATTTCTGGTTTTTCATAAATTTAAGATGAAGACAGTTCAATAAAATATGGAGACTAATTAAAAATATATCACTGAGGTGTAAACATGACCTGTAGGAGTTTGTTGTCAGAAACAAATAAAGAAATTTCTATGTTTTTACTGACCAGCATGATGAACCTGTGAGCGCCTGGAACGGCATGGCCTTGGTGTGCTTCCTCAAACCCACCACCAGGTGGCACCAATGCCCTAAAAGCAGACACACGGACGAAATTTTGAGGCGGTAAATTCTCACTGAAATAAAATTGAGTGTAGTGAGACTTCCATCCATCCATCCATTTTCTGAACACCCTTCATCCCTAATGGGGTCGGGAGGGTTGCTGGTTCCTCTCCAGCTGCGTCCCGGGCGAGAGGCGGGGTCACCCTGGACAGGTCGCCAGTCTGTCGCAGGGCTGTAGTGAGACTTAAAAGTATGAAAAAAGTTTCTGTTTTGCATCTTTTAAGTTGAATATTCAGTCATTTTAAACTTCAATGATTAATTGGAAGAATTTGATGCATGTGTAAGACCTACATTTTCTCAATTATACATAATATTCAGTTAGTTTTTAAGTTAAACAAAGCAAGACAATCATTTCATTTGTGACACTGATTGCTAAATTAGAATAATTACCGTCCTGTGAGATTTTCTGAATCTGAAACTAAGCAACACCAACACATTTGTACCAAACCTCTTTTCAAAGTTAATATCTTTACTTATGCAAGAGCATAAATCAAAATACATGATGTTTGAGTTTGTCAAACTAGTTTTACTGAAGATATTTTTATAATTCAGGTCTGTCAAATATGTGGAAATAAAAAACTGTTTTGTTATTACCCTCAGTGAAACTGCAGCGCATATTTAATATGCCTGCTACATAAAGCAGTTGCTAATTTAAATAAAATGAAAAAGTAATTCAATATTACAGTTTAATAAATGGTTACAGAATTAGCTACTCAAACAAGGCTGTCTTAAACTTTAAATACTAAATATACTTCTAGTTCATTTTGGAAGCATTTTGTTACATTTACTGGTGGATGTGGTATTAAATACAACTTTAATCATTTATTAATCAGTTAATTTCTAATAAACAAGCAATTAATTTTATACTGTGTGTCACAAATCCAGTTTTGCTTCTTTGGTTGCAAAATGTTTCATAAATAAAATGTAATACCAAACTGTTGATGTTTTAACATAGTGTTTATTCTGTTCGCGCACTACCATTATATTGAATGAAATGTGACCAGTGTGTGGCGTTGCTCACCATCTTCAGGATCAAGGTGATGAGGAAAAGACAACTGTCCTAGTTGAAGCATCACCGCCCACTCCAGAACGAGACGCTGAATCGGTCAAAGTCAAACGGCTATTCACAGTATAAATAATGCAGTTAAATTTCTTCTAATATTAAATCCTTCCCCGCTCCCACTATGGAAGGTGTAGAAATAATAAACTGCAATCATATAAAAACAATTAAGGAAAATTAGGCATTTCGTCTCAAATTCATGGATTCTTAAATTATTACTCAAAATATTAGAAGATCAAACATCTTCTGATGCATAAAGTTGAGCAGTCAGGTAAAGTTTACATGTCGGTGTGCAGATGCTCGTCCTCACCTGTTCACGATGTTCAGCCGCTTTCCGCCGATAGCAACCCGGTTTCTGGTGAAATCCTGACGCATTTTGCAGATAATTGTCCATTCTGACGTGTCGCGGACCTCTAATGTCCAAAACTAAAACTGTCCAAGAAAGACCGTGGCTGGCAGCAGGTGATTTGGTACTTCAACGCACTTCCGACTTAATTGTTTGGAAAATATGTACGTATATAGGCTACATAGTTTATTTCTTGAAGAAAATGGACGAAACAATAACTTACAACTTACAAAACTTTACTTAATTTGATGTTACAAGTTCAAAAAGTGGGCAAAAAATAATCATTTTTACCAGAACGTCCTGTCTTCACACCGGACATTTGATGAACTAAACAACCCCCACCGCGTCCCGGCCGGTGTTCGGAATCACTTAAATCAAAGGAGGGTCTAACTTTACCAAAGTAATGCAAACATTTCAAAATGTCAAAAATAATTACAGATTTTGGTTCTAAACTAACTCGAGTACATTCTAAACTAAATTGATGTAAATATTTACAAAAATACGACATGCGATGTGTGGGCAGGAAGAATCTCCTGTAGCAGACTGTACTACAGCGATTCTGAAGAAGCATCTGACCAAAGACACTAGTGTGGCATAACAGGCTCATGAAGAGGATGATCAGATTTTTCTGGACTTTTTAAAGGATCTTCTGTGCTCAGTAATCTACAGATGTTCTCCATTCGTCTCCAGAACAGAACCACCCGTCTTTGGCAGCCATTTTGAAACCCTGGCCCTGATGCTGCCGCCCTATCAGATGGTGGCCGAAGAAATTGCAGCCTCCACAACAGACTTGTAGAAAACATGCATCATCTTCCTGCAATCTTGAGAAAGAAGTTAGTTGGCGAGTTGGTAAAAGAAGGAGGATTTTAAAACCCCTTACTATCTAGCAACAGTGGTGATAAAGGTACAATGACATTGGAGACGAAGTGACTTTTTTTGTGCAAAAATTGGAGGTTAGAGTCAGAGGTTAGGGTTGAGACGAAACTTAGGAAATAATTTACAATAACTTTATTGTTAAAAGAAACAAAAAAGAAAATACAAATTAAGAATATTGAATTTTTCCTGGTCGTTAGGGATTTTTTTTTTTGGGTAAAAGGAAAAGAAAAATCGGGGAGCAAAAACTTGAGTTTGCAACCCCAATTTTAAGAAACAATGGAGCAGCTGCTCCACTTTTGTCACATTTCAGGTGTAACTATATGAAATAGAACAGATTGGTCCATATCGAAATACATAACTCATGCTTTTAAAAACAAGAATGCTACACACATCTAACAAAGGCTTTATTGAACTCATAAAACCAAAGATTTTCACAGGTCATCTGAGGTTCCTCCACTTAAAAACCTCAATAAGGCCAAACTTCGCAGTAGTTTCTCAGTCAGCAGATCGTGAATATACTGAAAGGTTTGTGATTCCGCGTCCGCTCTTTCCTTTCTCCATTACACGCACTTGGCCGCGTCTGGCTGCTGATCTGGCTGCTGCCGCCGCGCGTAAATGGAATGCTTTTACGCACCGCGCGCGTTCACTTTAAAGGAGGTTTAATCGCTTTTTTTTTTCTTTTTTTTTGCCATTCCCGTGCCTCGCCTGGTGCTTAAGCAGGACTCCTGCGCTGGTGATGCGCCGAGGATGTGAGGGATGGATGCTGTAATGCCTCACAAAGCTAACACCAGAGGGTGGGGGTAAAAAGCGAGGCGTGCGTCACCGGCAACTAAACGCCAGAGGGACAGAGACATCAATAACATCGCGTTCATCAATAAGGGAACTGGATGGAGTTAGACGGTTTATTAAATAGGCCGCTCTCTGAATTTGAACGCTTTAATGTGATAACCCCCCAAGGAGAACAACTGAGGGAAGACTTTCTAGGACCTCCATCCTACCGCTCGGTGATGGCTATCAACACTGATGCCGCTTTCCAGAAGAGTGGCCTGGGCGAGAGGGAAGTCTCCAACCTAACCGACTTCCAGGACACCGAGAAGCTGCTGAGCAAAACCCCCGCCGAGCCGACCGGGGAGAGCAACCTCAAACCCTCCGACTCCTTCCCTCTGAACACCAGAGGCAGCGTCCGCTCCCTGAACGCGGAGCAGAACGGACGCAGGTCCCCGCTGAAGTCGGGCTCCATCGGGCAGCTGACGGCCCCACCCAGATCTACTTCCCGGCTCAGCCTGGGCCAGCTCTCCTCCCCGGTTCCACCGGGATCCGAGCCGTCCAGCTACCTCTGGCTGGCCGTGGTGTCCTGCTTCTGCCCTGGAGTGCCGTTCAATGTCTGCGCCTTGTGGTACGCGAATGTGGTGAGTGTTTGCAATCCTTTAACGACTTTCTTCAAGTTTATTCTAGTTTTTTTGGCACCACAGGTGGTTCTCCTCCAGCAGCGCATTTCAGTAATTAATGTTTGGTGAATTTTCCTTTCCCATCAGTCGAGGTCAGTTCTCCACACGGGAGATATCGAGGGAGCAAGAAAGTATGGGCGTCGATCAATGCTGCTCAGTGTTCTGGCGATGCTGACGGGTGTGGTTGTAATCATCTTCATAGTGCTTACAATAGGTATGAAGACAGGCCGAGTGCTGGCTCACTGTAGGATGACTTAAATGTTTAAGATATTTTCCTCTGTTCTCTTTCTCTTAGAGGCCCAACAATGAATCAAGGCGGATGGAAACAGTTTCCCTTAACTTCTCCAGATTGCACAGAGGAAAGAGGATCTCAGATTGAAGATGGAAGGAAGCACAAAATATGAGCTGAAAAAAGTCTGAAGGAATTCCAATGTGCACATTTTTTTTGTTCTGTTTTTCTGCTGTGGACCAAAAAAGAAAAAAAAAGTATGAAGAAAGATGGTGTGCGTCATTCGTCCTTTTCAGGAAACGCTCCTGCTTGATAACCCCACAAACTCAGGAATAAAGGAATGAGGATAAATCCTTTTAGAAACCAAACTAGAGGGACTTTAAGAGGAATTGAAGGACTCCCATAAGAACGAGTGTAATAGAGAGAGGATAAAGAAATGAAAGAAAACCCTGCCTGCTGTTTTAAAAAAAGAATCTGCTACAATCAACTGGACGTTTATGGCTGAGGGGGAAAAAATCTGTTTACAAAAAGTTTAAAATGGAGATGCACCGATAAGGATTTCTGTTTTCAGGTCTGAACTTTAGATTTTCTGCATTTTATTCCGCAGGTTCTTTGATATTTGTAATAGTTTTGACTCCTAAAACCTCGGCTTGGTTGGTTGATGCTTTCATAGCCACAACTTTCAACTTGTGGGCCAAATAACTGAATTAAAAGCAAAAATATATTTATCAAATTAAAAAAGGCAAAAATATTCCAACTAAATAAACCAGAAAAGTCATATTTTAATGAAACTGTATGATTTCAGGAATAGGCTTTATGTCACTTCTTTGAAAAACGTATTTAATGTAATGATTTGACTGTTCCTTCGGGTAAAATGGTTCTATTTACTATAAAATCGGAAAGGGGAAGGTGTCACGTCCAATATATTTCAGTATTTTTACGTTTTGTTGGTGAAAAACATTTTAAAACGTGTCCTGCGCACCAATATTGATTTTGAAACAGGGCCGCACAAAATCCTTCCAATGGCTGCAAACGGCTCCTGGACCTTATTTTGGACACTCTTGGTTAAAAAAGAGATTTAATAATAGGATTCAGATTTTTCCGTTTTCGACCTGTTGATTGGTGCATCTCTAGTTTAAAACATTTGAATCCTTCCTGCTGATCTAGATGATGTCCTGCTTCGCGTGCTAACTTGATAAGCTGTACTGACTTCCACATAGCTGTGTGAATGTTTACAATAATCTATAAACAATGAGACGGGGCGTTTCCCTTCATATGCACTCATGTTCGGACTCTGATGCTCATGTTTATACGTTCATACTGTACGACTGTGCCATAGTTCTGCATGGCTGAAATAAACTTGACTGAGCATGACGGATTTGAACGCTCACCACCTTTTAATTAAGAAAAATTTACATCAACAAAACATAATCCCAGGATAATATTTCTTTAAGCATTTATAGTGTAAACATCACAAGAAAACAACATTTAGCAGTTACTTCTCTCAGTTACAACACAGAGGAGCATGTAAATCTCTTGGCAACATCTGGTCTGAGTTACAGCAGATATTTAGTGGAAAGTGTAGAGCAGAAGGAGAATGGTGCAGATACCAATCACTCCACCCAGGATTAAAGAGTCCCTTCTCTTGCGCAGATCGATTTTTTGGATGAGGCTGTTGATAGCAGGGAAACGATCTGATGGAGAGGGGAATTGTGGTGAAGGAAAAATAATTAAGAGCCGAGCTGAGCCTGCCTTCCTCGCAGTAAGTAAGAGACAAAAAGCAGCAGGGAAAACGAAATCCATTAGTGGGATTTCTAATATAACCAGGCAAATACTAATAATAATTAAAAAAGCATTAATGGTAGCTAAGGATGCAGTTGTTATAGAAATGCTAAGACCACAAAGAGCTGAAATATGAATCTAACAGTGAGACAAAAGCAGAATCGATTTGAGCTAAAAGGATACTGGCCAAAGTTGTGACCCTGGTTTGAATGGACTTCAGCATCCCACGCTGAAATGTGATGTTCTCCTTTGTAGCCATGGCGATGCTGGAGGAAGAAGACAGACCAAGAGGGATCAGGAGCAGAAATGCAGAAACATATCTGCTTTTGTGATATCACGTTACGCCACATTTACTGTCTCAGTTAACGAGCTGAAAAGTACAAAAGTCGTCTTTAATCGACCAGAACGAGTGGGATTCCTCCTGCTGTGTGGGAGTGAAGCGGGCCGGATGCGGCTATAAAGCTTACCTTATTGCATTGTCGATGAGACTATTTGAGCTGCGAACATAAAAAGAAAAAAACAGGATTAAAAAGTCGAGCTCCATCTGACAAATTAAAGAGGCGGCTTCAACTTAAAATAACCTTCTGAGATGATTTCAAACACATTTTGGATGGCACATGCACACAGGCGGCCATTTTATTGGTTCTCCTGGTAAAATTGTACAAAAAACCCCCAAAAATGTAAGAAACTTTCCACCTTTACTTGTGTAACAAAGAAAAGCAAATCCATTATGTAGATATAAAAGTCTCAAACTAAAAAATAGACATTCAAGAAATTACTCAAGTAAGAGTAAAAAAAGTATTTACTAAAGGCTTTACTCAAGTACAGAGTAACTGATAATCAGACAGACCGAAGTATAAAATATAACTAATTATTACCTATCTAATGAACCAATTTGGGTTTTATTTGGACTGATGTTTAAAAACACCAAATGTTTGTTTTATTAAAAGAATACACATATCAAAAAGTTCATTATGTCACATAGAGGTTCAAAAAGTATTACAAACGTTTCACCAAACTTCACAGAGACCATAAAGTGTTTTTCCACATATTTACCTTTTGGTTTATATCAAAACACTGAATCCAAATAAACTTTCCACTCCTTCACTCAGCTCAGCGTTAGGCAGAACGTCACGCTGGTTTCTGAACATGTTCAAAAGGCGAACACTCAAATTATAACATTTTGTTTTTCAAATTAAATAACAAGCAGTTTCATTTAAAGTTCCTGCAGAGTTTAACAGGCTTCATGTTTATGTTTGTGATGGTAGAAATGCAATGTTTTTTTTTAAAGTAGGTAAAGGGCAAAAGCTTCGTAGTTCTTGAAAACTCACTGCAAAAATCACAAAGTCTTCTTTTTTTTGTCTAGTTTCTAGTACAAATATCTTAGTGCACTTGAAAAAAGACAAACATAACTTACAAGCAACTTCTCAGCAAAATATAGGAGCTTTTTAAAGTCAATAACTCATTAATATTGATGGAAAATACTTGTTTCATTGGCAGATTATTTCACTGATAGCAAGACATTTTCCTCATTTTAAAAGTGAAATAATCTTCCAATGGAAGCGTCACCTTTTCATCAATATTAAGGAATAATTTACTCTAAAGCTCATACACTTTGCTGAAAAGTTACTTATTAGTTCTCTTTTTGTTTTTTCAAGTGTATAAAAATATTTGCAATAGAAACTAGATGAAAAAAATCGTTGTTTTGTGTTTTAACAGGGACTTTATAATGGATTGGGACAGAAATTAAAACATTTTATTTTTAATGTCCAGATTGTGACTAATTAAACCAAAAGCAAAACATTTGTCACAAATCTACAGTAAGACCTTTTGTCATGAAATCTGAACTAATCTTGAATCCTGCAGGGCTGATTGCTGTTTAACGGAGGGATTCGGTCGATTAGCATCAGTTATTCTGTGTAACAGATCTTCTCTGGACACATCGGCGTTTCAGAGCAGTAGAGGGAAGACAGTGGACTTGAACACACTCATCCGTGTTTCAGCAGGCGGCCATTAGCTGCCCTGGTAAGTGACGGACTGAAAAATGAAGTGTTCGGTCCAGAGCTGAAAGAGGATGGAAAGGTAGCAGCGAGCATCCTGTCAGACTCCACTGGAGACCAAAAATCAATACAGAGCTTTATATTTTCTCCATCTATTCGTCTCCTCTGCTGTCCTCCGCATTACTGCCGAGCCTACATTAGCTGGCACAGAGTTCTGCTTTTAACATGATCCAATTTTTCTTGATTTACTCAAATTCTGCAGCAGGAAAACTGGTTGAACAGAACCTTGCCTAATAAATTAGCATATATTTTTCAGTTTTTCTTCAAATGATCTGTGTAAACATGGAGATATTTCTCTTACTTCTGCTCTGAAATAACCCCACCAACCTCAGTACTGCGTGTGACGTATATCCCTTTATATGAGCGTGCAGCAGGTTGCAGCTTCATCATTATTACATCAGGCCAAATGGGTCAGAAGCAAAGCAGAAACTGGTATCAGTATCTATCTGCAGCCTGCAGGACAGCAAACCCAACCTGCCTGATGAAACCATCATATATATATACACACATATATATATACATATCTATCTATATCTATATTGATATATATGTGTAGATATATAGATGGATATAGATCTATATCTATATATAGGTATATATATTGACATTATAAAAGTGTCAATTTGCATTCACTAAATCGTTTTAGACTGTGGCAGGAAGCCGGAGCACCCGGGGAGAAACTTGCAAACTATTTATAAAGTTTAATTACAAAATTTATTTTTTATCTGCACCTAAAGAGAATTTAGAGAGACCAATTAGACAGACATGATTTTAGAGCGCCTGGAGAGAAACTTCAGACAAAAAACTGGTAAAATCTGTTCACTAGGGGTACAAAAGTTTCCAATACTTCCATTTAAAATCCCAATATAAAAACACGAAAACAGAACAAACCAATGCCAAGAGTGAAAAGTGTGGAATAACCAGCCCAGTAAGAAACAAGACACGGAAAAAACACCCAGCACAAACTAAACAAAAACAAAAGCACTGGCATAAAATCCTCCCAAAATGTTTCTTCTTCTATTCTGCTGTATATTTCAGGATCCCAGTCTTCTATCTGACTCAATCCCATTTCTGCTTCTTCAATATGGCCGCTTGTTTCGTCCTCTGTGCTATTCTGTTCATCCAAATTTAGAGGTTCTGGCTCCTCTCCAGAACTGTTGTCATCATTTTGGAGAGGAGGGCCAGGAGAAACCGTCACACTGGGTGTGTTTAGGTGGTCACTGTGGGGTTCTTTTGTATTCGCTTGCTTCTTGTAGACATAAATAAATCCCCTTTCATACATGTCCTCTCTGCAGGGTTTACCAGCAGTGAGGACATGTTCATCCACCACCTTCACAGTCTGTTGTCCCCGAATCAAATAAGTGTAGAAATGAGCTGACTCAACATCTCCACAAATGACAGACGAAAGAGTGTACAACTCGGTTCCACTTTCTCCTGGAACCTCCATGGTGGGACTGGGAGTCACTGGATATCTTCTTTCAACCCACCGTGGCAGAAACAGGACGATCACGTTGTTGTTGCTGAGGACGTTTTTCCGATTTAAGCCGGACCTGCAGCTGGAACAATCAGGCTGGCCCCACAAATTTATCCAGTTATTAAAAAGTGAAGCGGTGTCGTTGAGTGAAGTCGAGGACGGAAGAACAACAATGGGGCTGTTATTCAGGAGCTGTAAAAACGATGTTCCACATCCGGTGCAGGTGTTTTTGCAGTACATTTCCCGATCTGTGCTGCCGCTGAACGAGTCGAGCCAAACTAGAACCGACTCCAGTAAACACGAGATTTCAAATTCTTTTCCCAACTCTGGTGACGGTTCTCTCTCCCGCAGTTCCATCAAAACTGGGGACATTTCTTCTGGGGAAAAGTAATATCCAGGGTGGTACACGGCAGTGTGGATCAGACTGGCACAGTTTGGGATTGACGAAGCCTCTTTGAACAGGTGTCTCTGGGCCAGACACAGTCTGGTGACGCTCAGGTTGAGAACGCTCTGAAAACCGGCATTCATCCAGCTGTTGTTGAAATAGTTCGCAAATCTACAGATGTCCTCCGTCTGTCTCATCCTGCTTTGTTCCTCATGTTCAACTTTCCCATCCGGGTCAGTTTGTTCCTGAGGAACAGTGCAGGAATAGTTTCCGAAGACTTTCCTCTCATCCTGAGAGACAACTACCCCGTCCGGGGTAGTTTTGTCTTTAGGAAACACGAAAGAACCATCGTTAGCTGGAGTTTCACTGCTCTGATTTAAGGGGATAAAGCAGATGAGATTAACAAAATGAAAAAAAGAAATGAAATGATCTATGCGGTTTGTCTTCAAGCAGCGAAAAGGTGCATAGACTCTGCAGTCACAGTGATGTAGCCTATAATTTATTAAATGATAACCTGATAAAGAAAAACCCACTTTGAAATATATATTTCAGGACTGTCAGCGTTAATGCACCAATACAAGCGATGAATGATCTGAAAAGTTTAACTCGTTAATGTTCCTTCCACTGAAGCACCAATTTACTGTTAACAAAATGACTCATTTTAAACCGACTTGAATATAAATCATAGAAAACCAGCGTGAGACAATAAAAGGCTTTCTGAAACGGTTTAATGGTTCCGTAAGTAAACTTATGGCGTTAAAACTAACCATTAAAAAACTAAACTTGCTGCTTATGACGCTAGCGCAGTTCCAGAGTGGATCTTTACATCACTTCCTATGACTTCATATATTTTGATTTTCTGTTACAAAGGTCACTGATTGGAGATGGAAATATTAACTGAAGGGTTGTGGTTTACTGTACTACCAGAGTGTAAGTCACATATTCTGTAATGATTAATAATAATGGATAATTGTTTGTCTATTCTTATTCTAGAGATTCTATGAAATGTAAAAACTAATTCATTGGGTTTTTCTGTCATCTTTTTTAATAAATTGATCAAGTTTTTTTCATTGGACATTGAAAACAAAATGTAAAGCATTTTGAAATGCCTTGCTGCTGAAATGTGCTATACAAATAAAATTTGATTGATTGATTGATAGTGTGAACTATTGCATCAGGTTGTCGATGTTCCATCTTCTCTATTTAAATCTAATGATTACTGAAGGGCAATATGGTTTACAGACTTCATAATCTGCACTCTTTTGGTTGAATGCAGTATTTATTTACACTTTGGTGTTTTTATTCAAGTACATTTTGTTAGAGGAGACTGAGAATCCATTTTATTTTTGTTTTTGGTTGTTTTGTTTATTTTATCAGTTCCAGTTGTAAGTGTTCTTTTGAAAATAAAGTGCATCTACATTCAAACAATACTATCGTCTATCGCAATAGTTTTTGAGACAATTAATCGCTCAGCAAAATTTGCTATCGTGACAGGCCTGATCATGTGACAAGTTAACAGAAATGTTGCTGATGTATTTTAACAACTCACATATGCATAACTGTTAGCTTCCCATTGTTATACTCACATTGTCTGCCAATTGCTTAAAGACAAACATTAGAATAAACCAAACATTAAATGCTACAACAATGAAAATGTACTGATAGGAGTTTTTCCTTCCAATTACCTTTCTATAACTGTGCTTAAATATAATACTCTGTGGATAATCACCTTCTAATGTCAAGTCAACAATTGTGATTATGTTTAATATTTAAAGGTCTCAATAATCTACATGTGGCCAGTCGGGCAGTCTGTGTTCATACACAAATCAGAGCCATCCAGCTGCTCCAGTTCGGACTTTGTTGTGCTGCCCGGCTCCTTTTATCTCAGAACGCATTACGCTGCTGACTTGGCCACTCCTTTGTTTTGTTTTGCGATTCACTACCTTCATCTGAGAATGGAGGAGCTTCTAAAGAGACGACATCTGTGTTTGCAGAGCAAACAAGAGACTAAGAAGTGGCAGAGCAGGCAGCTAACAGGCGAGTCAAAACTGACCGCCCACCGCTGTGTGTCCAGTATAATATCAACTTTCACTGCTATGCAGATGATACCCAGCTCTGCTTTTGAATGAGTGAAGAGTTTGAATGAGATTAAATTGACACTTTTCTTGATGCTAGATTAATTAACTTGAATATAGTCCTTACAATGAACAAAAATGGAGGAATTTAGAGTGCAAATTAGCTAAATTATGCATAAATTTAACAACTAGGCAGAAGTGGTGTGTGATCGTTGAAAAAAATCAAACTGGATTAATACCAGCAGCAGTTTAACATTAATCTAAAACTGGGAGAATCCATCAATTCTTTACATTCAAAAACTTAAAAAAAAAACAAAAAAACTCTACTAATCCCAAAAGAAAAGTAAATGTTGTTGTAACTCATATTAATTCAAATTCTTCAGAGTTATTGTAGATTGTTTCTTCACTGTTCACCTCACAATAAAGCATAAGTTCAAAAATATTGTTCAATATATACATTTAAATGAGACTCACAATTTAAAAAATGTTCTTTTACTTTTTAAAATGAATGGGAAATTACATCTGATATACTGTAGAGAAGAAAGAAAAGTTTGTTTTGCACCTCAAAACATTATTTTCTTTTTTAATCTGAAAAAGAGAGAGAAATATTGGATTTCCCAAAGCGTTCTTACTTCCTCAGATGTTCATGTTCCTTTAGAAAAAGTTCAGACCTCCTGTTATTCACTCCTGAGCCGTTTTTGTAGGATCTGATGGGAAAAATGAAGCAGAAACACTTATTATGAGAAACTAGAAGTAAAACAGCAAACAATATTTTTCAATATATGAAAATTTAAATAATTCATATGATTGACGCACAAAAAAACCCTAAATCAAGCAAAATTATTTTTTTTCCAAATCAGTTTCTTTCAATAAAAAAACATATTAAACTTTAACAAAAACTGCAGGTGTGTGTCTGTTCAGTGGGTATTTTACTCAAGTCAAAGTAACAATACTTCATTATAAATAAAACGTATACGGTTTTTAAAGATGTTAATCAAGTAAATGTTACTGAGTGAATGTAACTAGTTACTACTCAACTCTGTTAGTTGGATTAGAAACTTTAGAAATACAAAGAAAATCAGAAGAAATTCTGATAAAGACAATAAAGTTTGAAATGACTGAAATCAATTCTGCCTTATTAGACCATAAAATTGTGGGAAAATTGAAAATTTGTGAAATCCAACCTCAAAATAAAAAAAGATATTAGCTCTAAACCTTAGAAAGATTCAACAGAAGTTTTTAAAACCATTATTTATCGTTTTTAGTGATTTTCTCTGCTTCAATCTCTTATTTACACCATCCGCCTTATATCTGGAGCAATAATCTATTCAATTCATTATCTATTATCTGCTTAGTTCCCACACATCTCACCACCTTTCTCTATGGGAATAATAAAAATTCACTTTCTTCCCTTCAGCTTCAAATCAGGGCTCATTTCTTCTCCCTCCATCTGTCCGTCCTCCTCTCCCTCTCCTACTCTGATGCAGCATTTCTCCGGACCGGGCCGGCCACATGTTACCACTCTCCCTCATCTTGGGCTGAATGAAAGCCTTGTGGTTTGATTTACTGTGGAAGGCACTTAGGAAAAGAGATTCCCCAGAGAAGGGGAGGAAAACGGACAGTGAGAGGGAGATACAGATCCAGGGAGGAGGAAGCCGTAATGAAAGGAGTTGCCTCTTATTAGAGTATGAAAGATGATAGTAGGACTGGTGGATGGTACAGAAAGAAGCTGCACATCTCTGCCCCCTGCAGGTTGAGAATAAAACTACCAGATTCCACTTAGAACATTTCAATAGTCAAAAAATTAAAAGAAAAACGAAACAGGAAAAGGAATGGATACCACAAGACCGAGGTGTGAAGAAAATAACCACAAGGTAAGCCTTTAACTGTCAGGATTTTGAAAATATTTACGTTTGAAAGCAACATAAATAACAAAGTGAATTTATAAATCTGCTTCATAAAAGTTGCAATTTATAGTTTCTTTAAAACAATTTTTCTGTATATTTGTTGAAGCTGTTGTTATGACTGAACAGTTTGTTATGAGACAGATAATCTCTAAAATAAAAGATCTAGCTCTTCTGTCTAACTAGAAACAACCAATCAGAGCCAGGAGGCGGGTCCTAGCGTTGTCAATCACAATCTTGTGTGGCGCTGCTCATCCATGCTGACAGAGGAAACCGCTGCAGCTTTTCTATGTCAGCAGACCCTGTTGTGAATACTAAGGCTATATAGCATAGGATAAACAGTTTTCCTGAACGGCAAGTTATTTCTAAGCCATTGTCAAATTTAGCAGCGAATACATGAGATTGATTGACAGCGCTAAGTCCCTGCTCCTGGCTTTGATTGGTTGTTTTTGGTAAGAGACATTAATGGTAGTTCAGGGAGGAGGTGGAGGAAATCGATCTATTCACAGATTATCTGTCTCATAATAAACATGGTGACAGTTTTAAAATCTATTCTTTATAAAAGTTACATACTAAACCTTTAATGTTATATGGTATCTGAATTATACATAATTTGTGTTTATGTGCCTATGTGTGGATTTGCTCACTCAATGTCTCTGTGAACAGAGCCCAGCAGGTCCTCCCGCTCTCGAAGGCTCAGGAAGTTGCTTTTAGTTTTGTAAAACTCGTGTGTGTAGTCCTACAGAAAAAAACAAACTTTATTACAGTTATAATGAGAAATCTTACACCAGAAATCCTTCAAAAGCAGAACCGTTCAGCAGTAAGTACCTGTAAAATGTCTCTGTGTCTCTGCAAGGTGTGCATTAAAGCTGCGTTATGCGACAAAGCTCCAGGTGTGTTGGTGCATTCGGCCATTTTGTCATTGACCGCCGAAAGCTGCAAACAAATTTTGAATAAGAGTAAAATATAAATAATTTAACAAGTTAAATAAGATGGATGAAAATTAACTACACTTAATTCAAACATCTATTCTCCTAATAATCTTAAAACAAAATCCTGAAAATCGTTTTCATTTTAGCGTTTACTGACAAAACGGTATGGATGTAACCTACTTTAGACAAGAGCTGCTCCACTTCGGAGGTCATGGCCACCAGCATGTTGTCTTGGAACGGCCCAAAAGACTCTGACCTGATTCAAGGACGAAAACAGGAAGGTCGTAAAATTATGTCATTATCTGTAAAGTTAATGACTTTAAATTAGTGTATTTATTTACTAACAAACTGTGCTGAATTTGTGTTTTTAGATGTTTTTCCTCAAATGTTTCTTAGGTTAACCTGAGGTTTAATTCCTCACATTTCATTAACTTTAGAGAATTTTCAGGAGACCTGATGAGTCTTTCCTGAGAGGCAGAGGAATGTTTCTCCTTTAGATTTCTGATATCAGCCTCATTTTATGGCAAGATTCAATGACATTTTTGCCTGTGAATCACTTTAATAATCCAGCTCTTCTAATTTAGTACACCTAATTTATTACTTTCCCCTAAATCAACATGAAATCATTGAAATACTGTCAACAGGTCAATTTGTGGTAAATCAGGATTTTGAAACCTAAGATGACTGATTGTGGTTTAACTGGTCAATTTTTACTGCAACCTAAAATCAATGCAAACTGACACTGTAAAAACTAAAACAGTAAAGTTTGTAAAAGAATGTAACTCATCTCTGTCTCTGGAAACACTAGTGGAACACAAAACATCTGATTCTACTCATCAAATTCAAATATACTTGCTGCATGGTGTCACGGAAACATGTTAAAAGGTTCATTGTTCATTTGGTAAAAATATAAACACATACATCTTTTTAAAAATTACACTTTGTGCATTATAAATAACAATATGTTTTGCAACTACCTGCACTCTCTTTCCTGCTGGTCATGGCTGCCACGGTAACTTGTGCAGAGTTTACTGAATGAGACCAACTTGAGGTCCAGCTCATTCTCCAGCTGTCTGGCCTGCTTCCGTAAATCTGAGGGAAGAAACAGAGAAACACGCTGGTGAAAACACAGGGTAATATAAAGCCATCTGAAGAATACCGGTGCAATACAACATAAGGGAGATGAATTAGGTACAGAAATACATCAAACATTAATAAAATTATATTTTCCTAGTACTTACATACCAAACATCAGCTGACTTGATTCATGAGTACATGGTTTTCTAGCTTGAGCACATTTTTAGCCTAATTTCAGAATTAGCTATACGGTTTACACACAAAATATTACCATATTTCATGGTGAACTTTTGTATGTTGCTGCCTTACTGGTGAAACTATAATTCCTTACAGTAATAAACATGACAACTCGGCACCAGAAAATAGTTTTATAAATGGATCTGAACGACAAACACTGCAAAATAAAAGTCTGCATTATCACAATGTCAAAGGATTCATTGGGGTCCATAAATACCGAGTGATACTGTATGTAATTAGATTATCTCTACATCCTAAAAAAAGGGTTTGTTTACCCAAACATGATTCAAAACAACCTTAAACAATAATGAATATTTTCTGTGACCTCTTTAAAGCCAGAGTTAACCAGCCTTCTGCTTAAATTTTAAGTCTTAGATTAATAAAAACATGTAGTGATGCAACAGATCCACTATTAAAGTTTGTTTCAGACTAATGGCCTTAAATGTGTTGTAACAAAGCTTCCGTTGTTATTGGTTTGTTTTAATTTCTGCCATTTTTATTAAATTCCATCGTTTACAAGCAGATTAGCAGATACTATCCAAATTAAATTAACAAAGTAGAGCCGATTCAGTTTTTCGATACAAACCTTCTAACTTCGACGTTAACAGCCAGATGCTAACAAGTTAGCTTTGGAAATAATTAAAACATCTATTTTGCGCAGGCGACAACTTTATTCGCGTCGTGTGATGTGAGTCGATAAATATAAGTGACCCGAATTTACAAAGAGTAGCAAGGACAGGTATGAGTCGAGAGTTGTTTTATTTTTATTTCTGTAACATGTCTTACCTTCCCAGTAGTTGCTGCTGGTTCCCATGACTGTTGTTGACATGTCATCAACGGCCGTAAGGGAGAAGTAACTGTCGCACTTCTTCCGTGACCCACTGTGCCCCCTAGTGGCAAATACACGACTTAAACATTTTCTTACGTTTTACTTCTGGTTTTTCCTTTTCATGTGTAAACAAAGATGTCTTAGAAAAGGGGGAAAAAAATCTATTCTTCACTATCTGTTTTTTGCTCATTTTAATAATAATAATAATAATAATAATAATAATAATAATAATAATAATAATAATAATAATAATAATAATAATAATAATAATAATAATAATAATAATAATAATAATAATAATAGTCATTATTTTAATACAATATTTATGACAATACAATGTTTATGTTACATTTTACTCCACATTTTGATACATTGTTTGTGATTTAAAAAAATTATAATACATTTTGCTCCAAATTAAACTGCAGCCTGTGGCATTGGACTTGAGGCAGTCCAGGTTGCTATATTTGTATATTTACCACAAATATTTCTACCTATATTTGTGTTGTATTTAGCATGTTGTCTCTAATTTCCTCACTAAAAACTGACAAATTATCTGTGGGCTTTAAGCTAAACTAACTTCAGGCTAAGCTAAAGTTAAAACATGCTGAACCAACACCAGCAGATGGCATGACTCCCCAAAGCATTACTAACTGTGGAAACTTTACTTTTTAAAAATCCAGAGTCAGGAGAGTCTTTTCTTCTGACTTTGACTTTGATTTCCCAATGAAACTCAAAATTTATTAGTCTGGTAAGAGGACTTTTGTTCCCCTGAATAACTATCAAGTTTCCCGCGCAATGGCGTTAGCCATAACTCGATTTTTATGTGACAAAAAAAAGTGTTTTTTATAAAGTAATCTCATATTATATTTAAATTTTTTGTAATAAATTGAATTATGAGTTTAGCTGTAAGCAATAATCTTCAAAATGAAGAAAATTAAGCTGGAAATACATAATTCTGTCTGTGTGTAGCAAATATATAATTCCCTTTTTTAAATTTAATTACTAACTAAATATTCAGTGTTATTCGTAGTATTATGTAGAATTCCTCCCTCCTCCAATTTTGGACTTTAAATTTAGGAAAACCCAAAAATTTGTATGGTGCAACAATTTTTTATGTTAATTTATTTTGGAGAAACCACACACATTAAATGTGATGGTTTAAATATGAGTTTTAGGGTTTAAAGAAGGAAATTTACATGTATCGTGCCTGACGAATTCATTAAATAATATTAAAACATTGTTGTTTAGTTTATTAAAGCAGCAGTGTCAAAAAATCAGCACAGAGAAGGAAAAAAGAAAACATGCAAATACATCATTGTCATGAATCTGTCTGTTTCTTTGCTCATTTTCTTTATTTATTATCTTAAACACAGGCAGTCATTGATATCACATCGACACCCAGACTGGTGGTTGTTCATCCGTGGAGGAGAAGGAAAAGAGCAACTAACTTTGAAATGTTTTCATCACCAAGGTGGAGCATCCGTTCTTTTTGATTGATTTGTTTTCAAATCTGTCATTCCTAATGCCTGTCTTTCTTATAGCCTTCCTTTATTTATGTTGTCTCCTTTAAAACAAAAATAAAAGCAAATGTGCAGGAAACCACTGACGTCAGTAAGCACCTGAAGTTCAGTCCTTTGGTCCTGCTGTGACCGTCCGGATCAGCAGAGCTGAGGGAGTTGGAGGTTGTGGGACAGGAAGAAAAAAAGAAGGGATGGAAATGTATCAGGAAGAGAGGAAAAGGGAAGGAAAAAAGGTGGAGTGAGGGAAATCCTCTCCTTTCTCAGTGCTGGATCCTCCTGATGGACTGGATCTGGGGAGTCTGGGAGTGGGAGCCAAACTCACGGTAACATTTGTACTCTCCTCCGCGGCAGTCACACTCCATGATGTACTGGTGGCCGCGATATCCAGGGTACTGATAGCACACAAAGCTGCAAGGAAACACCAAAACAGGACATTGAAACTTTCACAGAGGGAATTTTGTTTTCTCTTCTGATGTGCAACAAGGGTAAGTTTTAATGCATTATTCAGCATCCACAACCTTTCATCTGATACAATAATCTGATTTTTAGCAGAAAAGTAGGTCTTTCTGATTTTAGTTTCATGCATCCAGAAACCTGAGTTGATACTGAATAAATATACTAGCATTAAGTCAATACAAAACAAAACAACGGGTTACTCTTCAAAATTTATCACAGTAGAAATTTAATAAAAAAAAAAAAAACACAGTTAGAAACAAACAAGGCTTGGTTATTCCACCAAGCCTTGTGTTTGTTTCAATAAAACTTAAAAACAATGTGAAAGTCAAATTACAAATGCAATCATGTCTTTCAGTATTTGTAATATTGACAGGCATAATGCACTTTATAATGGGCAATAAAGTGTTCATACGGAAATGTTACAGTGATTTTGCTGTTTATTTACTGTTTTATTTACTGCTTTTGTTTGCATAGCAACTTGCAAAATGACAACAGATGAAAATCTACTCAAATCTGACATGTACATGTAAAATTTTAGAAATGTCTCTGTTGTAATAAATTCAATTTCATCACTGTAAACACAGCATTTGCATAGTATTGCATAAGATTCAGTAATGCTAGCACTGAGTCATGCTGTTGATCAGCCCGTCTAAAAAACACAACATAATAATCAAATTGTGATCAGATGTGCAACAGAGCAGAGATCTTCCACTATGTTTTGAGCTAAATTAATTCTTGTTTATGTCTAAATATAGTTTTATTTTACAAAACATGAGTTCGATGAATCAGAAAATGTCTTTTTGTAACTGTAAATGCAGCCATTGCATTGAAAATCTCCTGGTTATTCCACCAAATCTGAACTCTTCCTGAGTTAAAACATTTATACTGTTGTTTCTAAATTAATGTTAATCTGTTTTCTTTGCATTTCTTGAGGTCTGAATGCACTGCATCTTTTTCACTATATTAGCCATTTCTCATTTTCTGCAAATAGAAACTACATTTTTGCTTGGAATTTTGCAGACATGTTGTCAGTAGTTCATAGAACAAAAAAAAAAAAAAAACAATGTTCATTTTACTCAAATTTATAACTATAAAAAATAAGTGTTTGTTTCTTTTTTTATCTATTACGGTATTTTTTCTTTTCTTTTATATTGCTCAAAGTAAAGCAAAAAAAAAATAAAAAATCTCATTCTTGTTTTGGGCCACATCAAGATTATAAATGTGGCAGAATGTATTGACAAAACTGTTAAAAGATTAATAAAAATTGTCTCTGCGTTCAATGAATACTTCTTACAAGGAAAAAATAAATTTGAAAATTTTTCACACTGATGTAATCTGACAGATTACAGATTAAAAACTGCTTTGATTTGATTGATAGTATAATATTTAAGCACACAAAGGTTATTTTGAAGAGCTGGAATTTGACAAATGCAATAAAGTAACAAAGATGGACTATTTTAATATGATTAATAATCTTTATACTGTTCTGCTTCGCTGATCTAACCTCCTCAGTCTTTATTGAACTGATCAACTTGTATTTCTTTTGCATATCTATAGTTCATCAGGAGAAAGAACTCACGCTCCACAGTGGATCTGCATGGATCCGACCTCGTTGTTCATCCAGCCCATGGCCTGCAGGGACGGGTAGTCGTCACACAGCTCAAACTGACGCCCCATCATGTTCTCCATCTCAAAGATGGTCATGCGGGACTCCTTGTGGTTCTGCAGAGGAAAAGCAGCTTCATTGCAGCTGGTGCTGGTGCTACAAAAGGTTCAGTTGTACAACTTTTTGGACCTACAGCACAGCAGATGGGCCTGAAAGAAATCATCCTCTCAATGCGATAGGAGTTGCTGCCGCTGTAGGCCTCGAAGCGAGGGTAATCACCCTTCTCCAGCACAAACTGCTGGCCACAGAAGCTGGAGTGCTCATAGCCGACCCAGCTGTGGGTCAAACACCGGGGAAACATATAACCAGCAAACTCTTTCCAGAAATACGTTAAAAAAAAAAATCAAAAGAAAGCCTGAATGGATACGTACGCGCCACACTCCACCTTCAGGGAGCGGATGTTCTCCATCCCGCACTCCATGATGTTCTGGCAGCAGGCGGTGAACTCCATGCGCCTGCCTTGGAAGTACTCCTGATCGTAGACGGTGATCTGCAGAGCACAAACGGATCGGTCATGATGCATGAGGCTGAAGATGTGGGTGGGAAGTACAGCGTGGAGCTCACCTTCCAAGGGCCCATGGGCATAGGGTTTGTCAGAGCCATTGTGTCCTTTTCTTCAGCTGTACCTGTCAGGAAAACACACCAGCAGTCAGGATATTAACGGCATAAGATGCTCACAGAAGCTCTGTTCTCCAGCTTCCTTGTTTTTCTTCCTTTTCGTCTGTGTTTAACTTTCTGTTTCAAATGACAATCAGCTTGAGCTGCTTTTCTGTTTGATAAATCACATCGATGCCCACGGACATTTAAAATGTTTTGCATTGTTTGTATCTACTTTGACCTACCCAAACTGATGAGCTGTGTGGTGCAGGGTTCCAGTCTGCAGCAGCAGTGCGTATTGGGGTATATATACACCCACGGGTTGCAGGGGTCGGGGCTCGGCACGCCTGCGTTCCTGTCAGCAGTTTGCTTTGTTTTGTTGTGAGGGCCACAGAGGGGTTAACGCACAGACACACTTTGATTCATGGAAACACAAAGAGGGCACACGGCTATACTGCGTTACATGGTAAATCTATACATTAGGTGAAAAAAAACAAGACAGGAGGCAGCTTTTCACAAAGGGATTTTTTATCAGATAGATCGGAGTGTTAAAACTGTTTTTAGGAAGTAAATTTGTAAATTCTAATTTGAGGATTCGTGCAATGTTTTTGGAAATGATTGACGACCTTCATATCATATTGGAAATAAAATTAAGATGAGATATAAATACATTTTTATCCAATTTGTGGTGATTTTAATTCACTGGCAGCTTGTCGAAATTCTTTGCATCACTCAGTAAAATTTATTGAATTTTTTTGAGACCACTGCAATGAACCCCATTAAAAACTTCGTGGTTTTTCCACCAAATATCTGAACTCTGAACTCTTCCTGAGTTAAAACATTTGAATTGTTGTTTCTAAATAAATATGAACTTGCTTTCTTATTTGAGGTATAAAAGCACTGCCTTTTTTTTTTGTCATTTTCTGCAAATAAATAATAAATTTTTGCTTGGAATTTCAGAGACATGTCGTCAGTAGTTCATAGAATAAAAGAACAATGTTCATTTTACTCAAACATAAACCTATAAAAAGTAAAATCAGAGAATCATATAATTTTACGTGGTCTCTTACTTTTTCCAGCGCCGTATAGTAACTCTTGCAAAAGTTGTAAATTTTTTGTATTACACTCATAAAGTTTAATGTATCTTATTTGGGTTTCACGTGGAAAATACCAACACAAAGAAGATTCTGAATGTGAAATAGAAGAAGCATAATTTTAATTTGAATTTAAAGAGTAAATAAAATCTGTTGCGACCATTTGAAGTCAGATAATTTGTATAATTTGATCTTAGTTTGTGTCCAGCTAAAGAGGATTTTTAGAGATCATTAATGAACAAACTGCATCATGAAAACAAGGAACCTCACAGAAAGGTCAGAGTTCACAATTTCAAGGTCATAATAGAGCATCTGAGGTTTTTAATGTCTTGTTCAGTCTGCACAGTCGTGAATCTCTGTTGGGAGAACAACTATTAAATACATTTTTAGTTTAACTTTAAAAATGTGTCCCATACGGAAAAGCATAAACATAAGAAAAATTGAGGTTTGCCATAAACTTTGTAGAGAACATGGTAAAGAAGGTGATCTGCTCAGAAGATAAACTTTTCAAACAAATTTCAATAAAATGTGGTGGAAAACTAACAGAACATCCCCACAGTGAAACATGCAGAAATGTTTTTCTTCAGCAGGTAGGAGATAAATGTATGTAAAAAAATGGATGGAGATAAATGTCAGGCGATTCAGAAAAAAACAAAAAAAAACAATTTGAAGCTGCAGAAAACTGGACTGTGACGAAGACAACAATGCTAAACGTGCAGCCAGAAAATGTTCTGGTGCTAAAAAGGCTCATTTAAAGTCCAAAATCCAAAAAAATGACGTGACATTTGAAGTCCCATCTGATTGAGCTTGGACAATTTTGCAAAATGAAATAGAAAGAAATTTAAATTAAAGTTTCTTGATGTACAAAACTGATGAAAACTGAAAAGTGCCTCTAGAAATTATACACTAAGCAGAGATTAATACAAATGAATGCCATGCTTCTGAAAGATTTCTAATAAAATCCTAATAAAATGTGTGAAATGTGTTTTGTGACAAAAATGTTGGAAAATTTTAACCGTATGACTGCTTTTGCAATCCAACGCCTTCAATAAACCATTAAACTGATTCTTTAAATCAAAAATATGAACAATTTATTTTTTATCAGATTGTTCTGTCTATAGTTATTTAAAATTTGATTCATCTTGTCTCTTTTTTTAGCTAAAAGTTGTCACATGTGTTTTTGAATAATCAGCTCAGAAACATTGTCAGTGACTGAAATATCAAAAACTATATTTTCAAAAAATTATGAAATTAAGAGGTTTTGGCAAACTAGCTTGATTGAAACTGAGGTGAATGTGACTTTTAAATCCTGATTTATGAATGAAAATGTTTGCTTCTCTTTTGGGAATATTTGTGCCACTGAGTGACGAGCGGGACAGTGGGACTAAAAAGGCTTCACCGGCAGCTACGAGGTCACATTGATTTACTTTGTTTTCTGTTTTTCATCAAATAAATCAGGCAAAAACCCCACAAACTTCTACTTTTTACTGCATTTATTTCTGAAATAGCCTCAGAAGTTGAATTTGTTTTCTGTGGTTCGGCGTAAGCAGAACGAGTGTTTGGTAGGTGAGCTGACCCTCCTCTCTCTTCTTGCTGCCCTGAACAATAAACATTTAGGAATGGCTTCCTGAGGTCAGCACATTGTCCAGACTCCCCGTCTCTGCCTGTGTGTGTGAACATGTCTGTTTACGTGCCGGTCCATGTCGTGATCTGAACGCACAATTAGTGAGAGCAGCGCTTATGCTTTTATAATTTACGTCAAAATGTGATGTTTTTTTGGGGGGTTTTCAATCAAAGTGAATTTATGCGGGTCGAAGCGAGAGGCAGGACAGGGGTTGATGTATGTAGGGGTGTGTGTGTGTGTGTGTGTGTTTCTGCTGATGATAGCAGCAGCTCAGACGTGACAAAAGGACGAGCAGACTCAGCAGGGCCGTGTGAAGAGCCCACAGTGACCATATAGCCGACAGCCAGAGTGAAAATACAGAAATCCTATCTACATCACAAAACCTTGGTGTCTTCTTCAAACAGTGAGCCACACCTCATGAAAAACACGCTACATAAACTAAAAAACAAAAAAACAAAGCAAGAGGCTCCTTAAAACTTTGTTTTGTGAGTTTTACGTCTGAACAAAGACAGTTACAAAGTCGGCCTTCTATCACCTGAAGAATTTTTCCGGGATTAGAGGACTAAAGTCCCAGCAAGAGAAACTCAACCATTCGCTTACCTTTAGCCGTACTGATTACTGAAACACAGTTTACACATGTTTGTCTAAAATATCTGTGTGTAACTAAGGTGTCTGAACTACTTATTTAATTTCATGGCTGACCAAATTACATTTTTTTAATTTTTCTGTTTATGCTACAATAACAATACAGACAACTGAATTGAATTGAAAATGTTTCTCAATTGAGCAATTTCACTGATTTCACTGATTCCTGTTGAGATTTGTTAAAGAGTGTTTCTTACGTTTGTTTCAGGTAGGTTTGTACTTTGCTCTTGCACAACGTTGTGGATAAATTATAATTGTAAAGAGTATTTGCAGTGCAAATTAAAAATGCCCTGATCATTTGACTTTGTTGCATTAGAAAACACTGCAGAGATTAAACTGTCAAAATGAAAACTTGACAAAACTATTTGGCTTCATTATTCATATATCTGGACACTTTGACGACTGTTTCCCTGACATGAATATGTGCTTTTGAAGAAGTGCCACGCTATTAGAGGATTTCTGCTGGGTTTTGTTTTCAGAAATGCACCAGCTGTTGTAAAAAGTTGATGCTGATGTGAGAAATGCAACAAAGCGACTCAGAAACACTTTAATAACTTGAAAAGTCTTGCCCTCTGTCACAAACAGTATTGTGACAGAGAGAACAATACTTATTTTTTTACACAATATGCAGTGTGATGATAATATACCCTTGTGCTTTTACTGTAAAAGTAAACTACCTCTTATTTTTGATACCAACAACTTTAATAAAAATGTGAATCCATTCTGTTTGGCAGTGTCTAGTGGCTGTAGTTTGCTTATATTTTCACTGAACATTATCTAAAGGTGATCTAAAGGCCCGCTGCCAGGATGGTAAAGAGCTATTCTGACGCAGCTTGTCTCTTTCAGGGCATCAGAGGTCATTCAGCTTCTTAATAAGTGTGAAAAGGGATTGAATCATTTCCTGCAGCCTTTAAAGAGGACAGACCTCGGAGTGAGTGTGATTTTAGCCACAAGTCAAACACAGCTGAAGAAATTTTTCCAGTGGTGTCTGTCCAACACAAGGTCATGTAAAGTGCTATAAATGACTTTCTCCTTTACAGATGTCTAATCTAAGTAAATACCAGTGTTTAAATCATTATTTCATACACTCAAGGGACGTTTTTACCTAAAATCATCAGGTTATAATGTTATTTCCTTATCAGAAACAAACCTGGAGTGTTGCCTTGATTCTTTCACACATAGTTGAGAAATCCTTTAATCGCCATGGCAACCAGTCAACTGTGCAAAAGACCTGGGTGGGCCTAGCTCCGCCTCCAAGACACAGCTCCTCCTCAGAACTGCAGTTTCCAAGCTTCCGACTTCCCCATTTAGCTCCTTCAAACTAGCCAGCAGCAATTAGCAAACACCTGGTGGAACTGCGTATCTGCTGAGTTCATTGTAGCAGCTACTTCTCAGCAAAATGCTGGTTAAAAAAAACGCTGTTAAAGGGTTAACAGAGGAGCAATGTTGTGATGACTTCCTGAAGGTGGAGTTTCAGAAAGAGCAGGAGATTTTAAAGAGAGAGGCCCAATTTCAAGGTGTTATTTTACAAAATTTACAAGTCATTTTTGATGTATGTAGCATTTTTATAACAACTGAAGGTAGCATGGTTATTTAATTGTGCTATAAAATGTCATTGTGTCTGAGAAACGCATAATATTGCCCCTTTAAGTGAAAAGTGCAATGCAAAACAATACAGGCCAATCTTAGAGTCTGGTTATGCCACTCTGGGCCCTCGCAGAGTTTTTCTAATTGAGATATTTTTAATGGTTTTTATCATAAATGTCCAGTTTTAGATCATGGCACAGCATCTTTCTTAAATTCAGTTCCACACTTATTGTTTGTTATTTGACAAAAATAAGACGGGCCTTTGTGTTCTTCTTGTTCAGAATGAATGCACTTATTTTTTTTTACTCTTGGTTGTTTGAATAAATATTTTAACGTCATCCAGTGTGAACAGTCTGTGGCCCTGAAGTGAGTCTTTCTAGGAAGACAGACTCCATCAGCCAGAAATAGCACGTCGCAGTAATTAGCTTATCGCACATGTAAGCAGCATAAAGACAAGCAACTGAAAGCAAGCCAGAGCAATAATCAGAGCTGCTATCAGTGTTGCAACACTTGTTTGGTCAGTTGCCCTTCCTTTTTCCGACAATGCAACAATGAGAGTTTTTCACAAACTCTGATGTAAAAGGTACATGAAATGTGACATGGCAATTCAGATTTAGGTTACAAGTATTTGTTTTTTTACATTTGAAAAACAGTTTATTTGATTTGTGGTGTCCAGACTGTCACAAAACAATCTTATATTGGGCACATAAAGGCAAATAAATGTGATTTTAAAATTCTCTTCATTCAGCCAGAAAGTTTGTTTCTTACAGAGGAGGATTAGGGCCACCGGAAAAAAAAAACTAATAAATTCTGGCTTTAAAGTCAGAATTTTTTTATTTTTATTTTTTGCAGGCCCTAATCCTCTTCCATAGTTTCTGATACATGAGACATAAATTGCTCAAAGAAAAAGTATTTTTACTACTCTGTACTTCTTACTTTTACTTGAGTAATTTCAGTATGAAGTATCTCTACTCTTACTTGAGTAAAATTTCTGGATTCTCTACCCACTGAATGAAAAACAAACATTTTTGGTTAAAACAGGCCTGTTTCAACCAAAAATAAAGTCACATATCTGCTGTTTCTGTTAAAGTTCCATAATTTTATTGAAAGGAACTGATTTGGAAAAATTTTTCTCTTGTCTGAATTTGTTTTGGGTTTTTTGTTGTTTTTTTTGTTCCTTATATGAATTATTGCCATTTTCGCTCTTAAAATACCAAAATTTACTTGAGTAATTTCTTGGATGGCTACTTTTTACTTTAACTTAAGTAAAATATGTTAAAGTAGTGCTTCTCTTACTTAAGTACATTTTTGTGTACTTTGCCCACCTCTAATGTTTATTTTGTGTTTTTATTCTTTTACATTCGTTTTGTAGAGGAAATGAATATTTGAGTTAAGGGTTGTCCTCCCTCTTTTTCAGCGCCAGTGCTTCATCAGATCGCTAAAATGAGCAAATGTTCTGTTTTAATCCCTCCAGTTTTCAGAGATTATGGCATATGGTAACCCAAACACCAGATTTACTTTTTACATCAAGTAAAAAAAAAATGGCGCATTGTGTTTTATCGTGTGGATTACAGGAGGCTCCTTTATTTCTCCAGTGCAACCCACGCAATGCAAATGTTTTGAGGAGCTCAGACACAAAGAGTTGTTCATCATGTTTATTGCTTTGCGCACTGATGGCTTGCAGCGCAGACGGTGCGCAGATCCACCAGCCGCTTTCTGCGTGGCTGAACATCCCACCCCTCCTCCTCCTCTTTCTTCTTAACGGCCGCAACCATCTGCCGCCTCTTTTTGTAATTTCTAACCCCGCAGATTATTTTCCTCAGACGTCTACTTGCACTTGACACGACCCAAACATCGCTTCCCTCACGGAGAGCAGCTGCGCAAAGGAGCGGGAACAGAGGAGCGGGCACCGCGCAGGAGGAGAACCGGGCTGCCGCGTACATGCAACCCGACGGAGCGGATTTAAATTAAGGACCGGATAACAAGCAGCAACTCTGCAACCTTTGCTTAGGGAGGGAGGGAGAGAGGGAGGCAACTGTTTAGCAGATCTTGGAAACCCTGGGTGAGGTGAGGGGAGGGAGGGAGGAGAATGAGCTATTCTTGTACCAGCAGAGGCAATAGCCAGGACCCATCAAACGCTAATCCAGCCAGAACCACCGGAGGCACCGACGGCGGCACGGACAGCACCGGCAACGGCAGCCCGAAGCAAACGGCGGTGATGAAAGTGAAGAAAGGCTGCAACTCGACCGAGGTGGAGGTCCCGGTGACCACGGAGGAGGAGCTGCTGGGGAGGACGGTGATCACTCCGGAGGATGTTCTGGGCTTGCAAAAGATCACAGAGCGTAAGTTCACGGCTGCTGGTGCACAGGGAAGGGAGGACAAAGGTGCTGGAAATGTGTCAGATCCCGTATGAGTCATGCATCACGTCATTGTCGTGTCCTCTTATTTATGTAATGTATATATAGGCCCTGTTGAATCACATGAGAAAATACCTCAAACTGGACCTGCTGGGCTCTGTTGACTCACATCAGACACACTTTGTGAATGTTACACCAAACAATGACCTGCTGAGGTAGAAGTCAAAGTTACCCTCACTGGAGATGGTTAGGTTCAAAAATACAGGAGTAATAATCACACAGGTAACTGTTATTTATGCATGCAGTGTTTTTTTTTAATCCGTTAATTAACCTGCTTATTTTTTATCATACAGTAACAGAACTCTGAGTACGTTATCTGCATTTTATACATTTATTTTTTACTTGAGTACAAACATTTTACTATAGCAAGAGTAGTACTACTTCATCATATTTTTACTGAAGTAAAAGTAAAAAGTCTACTTAAGTACTGAGCAAATGATCAAATTTATCATTTAATATTTAAAAATACATCACCAGACAGACCAAAATATAAAGTTAAATGGATATTTTGGTATTTTAAGGACAAAAATGACAATAATTCATATAAATAACAAAACCAGGCAAAAGAACATTTTCTAAATCAGTTTCTTTCAATAAAAAAACGTATGAAACTTTTGCAAAAACTGCAGGTTGCGTGTTTGTATTTTTGGTTAAAATTGTTTTAGTGGGTAGAAAATCCAGAAATTTTACTCAAGAAAGAGTAGGATACTTCATAACAAAATTACTCAAATATAAGTAAAAAAAATAAAATACTCCTGAAAGTATTTTTTCCCAAAAAGTTAGTCAAGTTAATGTAACTTGTTACTACCAACTTTACTTTATGAGAGACCAACATAAAGTTTTCCAAATTTACAAAGAGAAACTTGATAAATCTTTATTTGTAATTTAGAAAGACATTTAATCATAAAGCTGTTATCTAATATTCCAATGACAATATTGATGATCAATTACCAACATTTTCTGCAAACTTTTTAATTTCAATCACTAAAAATGTGAGGATAAAATAAAAGTCATTATTGGATATATAATGAAGATCAAATCTTTTGCAGCCTTTGCAGGTTTTCTTTCTTTGATTTAATTTTATTGACCTTCATCCATTTATACTCTGCGCTTCCTTGTATAGAAATGTTTTCCCACAGCATGATACTGCCACCCCCATGTCTTACAGCAAGGATCAGGGAAGCTGGCTTGACTTCCTGTCTCAGACCGATTTATTTTTATTTTCAATCGCATTTGTCTGGATGCATTGAGCTTCACAAGCTTCTCCCATAAGTCACAATTACAACACAGAACTCGTCAGACTTGATTAGAGCAATAAGCTGTGGTTAGCATTAATGCACATTGTAGAAATTAACATTGTTGTTAGTTTTCTTCCACAAAGAGCATTTTCAAACAACAAGAGCTCCTTTGTCTTTCTTGATGTCTTAGTCAGTGATCAATTAGATGTTGAAAGCTTGTTGTTTTATAATCTCCTGTGTTGTCCCTGTTCTGTATCATTCTGTTTGTTCACTAATGGTTTCTGACTAACCTCTGAGGCCTTCATTAAACAGTTGAATTTATGCTGAAATTAAATTACACATCCAGTTAAATGCACGCTACACTTTTCAGATTATACTTGGTTATTTTTTCGGCTTAACAAATGAAAACCATGTTGAATTTTCTTTGACTCTCAGGAAAATCTACTGAAGTGTGATTGTAACTTTATAAAATGAGCTTGAATTCTACAACAGGAATAAAAAGGCCATCCAGTCACTAACTTTGCAGCAATTTTCCATCCACAGCAAGCATGTGGTGACAGTGGAGATAAAAAAAAAATTATTTTCAAATTCAGAATTTAAATGCGTTGGGACCTCCTGACCAGTAGGGGGCCCTAAATGGCTGTAATGTTGGATTTTTTTTAATTTGATTTGCTTTGTTAAATTATAATATCTGATGTTTTTCTTTTTATACTTTACAGCTAAATAATACTATATTGTATTGTTTTTCAAAAACATAAACAATATAGAAATTAAAAATAGGAAAGAATGAATGAATTTACCATCAACTTCTTCCTTTACATCAGATAACATACTTACATTTTAAACATTCTTATTCATCCTGGTTTCTCTTTTCACTCATCAGATTTTATAAATTTAGTTTTTTAATTATGTCACAGTTAAATCTGTAGGAAGCTGACAGAAAGCTCTTATGTAGACGAGAACACCTACATGTAAGTTAGCTAACAGGTGGCAGAAGGACATTTGACTATTTAAAGGCTGCTTACACAACCTGGTTACAGAGTGTTGTAACATACAAACACACTGTTGGAGTTGCTTGCACCTTTTTTAAAAGGCAATTGGAAGTTTAAACTCCATAACACTGCTGACGTTTTAATTGAAATGTAACATTTTCATCAAATAATTGTATATGTCAGAAATGACACAAGGGGTTCTTGTCTTTTCATCTTTTCTTCTCATTTCTTCACATATTTACAGACTAAGCAGGAGAATAAGTTTCTGATTAATCCTCTCTGTTCCACTCTAACACAATCAATCAGTCAATCAATCAACCAAGTTTGTTTGTATTATCGGTCGTTTCAGCAACAAGCAGAGTAGTAACTAGTTACATTTACTTGAGTAACATTTTTGAAAAAAATTACTTTTAGGAGTATTTTTACTTTGCTGTATTTTTTACTTTTACTTGAGTAAAAACATGTTGAAGTACTGTAGCTGGAAACAAGGCAGTTCAAAGTGCTTTACATGGTAAAAACACAAAAATAAAATGTAATTAAAACGTAATACAGTCACCAATTGGGAAATCCATGACAAATATTACATCTACTCTAGTTCTATCACCAAATATGTTGGTCAATATTCCATTTATTATTATTCAGGTGTGTTTTTAGTCTTGATTTAAAGAATCTCAGTGTTTCGGTTGTTTTGCAGTTTTCTAATAATAACCACAGCTTACTCAGCTTGCCTTTACTCACAGCCCAAACATCAGGTATCTTCTGTAAGCTGTCTAGTGTCACTAAAACAGCGGCACCTGTTTTAGTGACACTAGAACGAACCCATCAAATTCAAACCGGACCCGTATTAGTCTTAAAAACTGTCACTTTCCTGGCGTCATCGCTTGGAAGCCAGAGGAGGCATGTGAGAATCACCACGGCAACGCGGATACGCTCTAGTATCGCTACAGCAACGTGAAGCATCTCCCTACTGGTTACAGCCAGCAGAGCGTGCATCTCTGTTCTCCCACACACTTCCTGTTTTCTCCGCCCGTTTCACAGCAGAGCGGCTCGCTGATGAAACGGAGACGGACCCCCATCACACACGCTTTGACATCAGGAAGCAAACCTGAGCTCTCTCCCGAGGAGCCACTGAAGCCGCTCTCTTGTTTTGTCTGCGTCTGTTTTGTTGCTGCCATGAATCCTCAAGTGGCTGAAACTGAGTCCCTCTCTGAAGCGACGCGACGGCACTTAGAGAAGCTAAGAGAGGATAGAAAACAATCCTAAACCACAGAAATGTGTTTCAGCCTGAAAATCTCACCAAGTATTTTTGGCCTCGTTTCTCAAACAAATATCTTAGTACACTTGAATAAAGACAATATTAACTTACATGTAATTTTTTTTTACTAAGATATAGGAACTTGTTTTAAGTAAATAATTCCTGAATATTGACTATTTCCACTGGTAGATTATTTCACTTAGAATATGGGAAAAATGCCTTGTTATAAGTGAAATATTCTGCCACTGCTTGTACTTTTATAAAATCAATATTAAGGAATAATTCATTAAAACAAGCTCCTGTAAGGTATGTTTACCTTATTTCAGGCGAAATAAGATATTTGCACTAGAAACTAAACCAAAAACACTTGGTAAGATTTTGTGTCATTTTGAATTCAAATTCAAAAATACTTTATTGGTCCCAAAGGGAAATTATATGTTATTGTAGTTATTGTAGACAGTGATGGCTGTTGGCAGGAAAGATCTGTTGTAGCAGTCTGTATTACAGGCAGAGGTTTTGTTAATCGGTATACATACCTGTCGGGTTGGCTCAAGCAGTGCCATCGTCGTGGGACGGGTTCAGCTGACTGTGACAGAACAAAGCGGCTTAAACAGGGGCACCTCTTTGTGCTGAAGCGTCCATCTGTCCATTTTCTTTAGCTTCCTAATCTTTGTAGGGTCTGCAGTCTGTCTCCAAATGACAGAGGGTGAGCCCAAATTAGTTCACAAAAGCAATTAGTACGGCCAATTAAGCACCTAAAATTGAGTCATTTTATAAAAATATACATTATTCAATAATGTTGGTGAATGTTGTTGCAATGATGTGATTTGTGGTAAATAAATAATGAACAACATTAAAGCTGTTCATTATAACACACGTGTCAAACTCAAGGCCCGCGGGCCAAATCTGCCCCACTGTAACTTTTTTTGTGGCCCTCTGGACTCTAGATTACAAGTCCTTCCAGCTTTTCACAAATCTGCAAATTTTCTCAAAATTGGTCAAAAACATTGAGTTTCAGTGATTGTTGCCTCGGCCTTACTGTATGGCGGGTAATAAAAAGTCACATTTAAAATCATACATTAGCGCAAATATTGTAAAAATTCCTAACAAACATTTAGAAATTGTCACCACAAAATGTGCAATTTTGATTGCAAAGAAACACTAGAACAATCGCACAATCCTGGAGGAACTGTTATTTATCGATTTTTTAACAATTTCATGGGTTTTATAAATATATGCCGGCACAACAGGCCCTTTAAGAACATGCAGGTTTTTGATATGGCCCAAAATTAGAATGAGTTTGACATCCTGTTAAAACATAATTATTACAAATTATGATTATGTGTCATAGTTTATGAGACAGATATGTGAAAAGATTGATCTTCTCCACCTCCTCCCTGAGCTGTCACTGAAGAAATGCACTGCTACTGATAAAAAACAACCAATCAGAGCCGGGAAGAGGGTCTTATCGCTGTCAATCAACTCATCAACTCGCTGCTAAACGCCCTAATGGCAGACAAACGACTTACGGTTGCAGGAAGACTGTTTGTTCGCCGTTATCGGTAGCTACGCTAGTTAGTGTTAGCATTCACAACAGGCTCCTCTATTTGCATTGTAGCAAAGAGTAAGGAAGGTGAGGGAGATTAACCTTATTTTATTTGTGTAGCAGATGATTTTTACAATTTTCTTTCATTTTAAGAGTGAAAAAAACAGTTTTAACTCATCTCAACAATTATTCCACATCTGAAATCTTACTGAAGATGTTTTTAATATTTGACCCAGCCTTTGGTTTTCTAAAAATAAGTCCTTCTTTCTTAATTCATTGTTTGTTTCCTTCATTTCAAACAACATTTTGTACACAACTTGGATTGGAAGGAGTTTATTATAAGTCAAGGATGTTCAGAGCTTTACTAAATCAGACACTCACACATTAACCAAACTATGAGAACTGGATCTTGACAGAGGAAATTGTTTTTATTAACTACAGTAGCCGTGTTAGCTTTGCAAACAAAGCAGAACATTTACAGTCATAATATCACATTCCCACACCAACTGATGTTTTACATACAAACACCGCATATATTCTCACTATTAATAACCAAATGACCCTCCCATACTGTCTGAAATGTTAACAGATATAATTGAAAATTAAAATCAGTTTAATTTGAATAATTTCCCACAACAAATAAGATTAGATTTTAACCCACAGTATTGTTTCTTATGCTCCGCTACCCAGATTAGCTGTAGAATTTCCATAATTTGTCTTTTTGGGGAACTTTTATTCTAAAATGTAACCTTGTTCTTATCAAAGCAACGATTCTTTTGTCCTGGTTTCATCTGGTACCGTCCACGCTGCACTCCTCCATCTCCCTCCTACATGCCGCCCCCTCTCTCTGCTGATTACCTGGATTTGCCTTCATTGAAGAAACTAAACCGGATTAGTCCACATGAGCTGCATAAGTGCCTTCTTTCTCTTATCCAAATGCCTGGAGTGTCTTTGTTGCCATATTCTCTTCAAGTGATATAGGAAGAAGTCAGATAATTAAGCTGTGATTGTTTTTATTGTTTGCTTGTTTAAATTTTCAGATTTAGATGCAGAGACAAAGTACTCCCTGCAATAACATTTTACCCACTTCTATGTTCTTGCATATTTGCCCAATATAGTTTTTCTACAGTCTTGAAAAGTCTGAAAAAATATGGAAAAATTTACATTTAACAGAGAAAACACTTAAAATTTAAAACTTTATGTCCTATTCCAAGATAAACTCTTTTTTTTTTCAAAATTAGTAAACTTTTAAAATGATTTAAACTTCGATTTCCACCTATTTGTTATGTAACAACTTGCTTTTTTCCCAACTAAGTGCTTTTCTGGAATTTTGAAACTCCATTTTTCCTTCTGTGTTTAAATCCAGATCCAAAGTTCCTAAACTTATAACCAATTTGTAATTTTTGGCCTTTTGAGAAAATGGTGCATTACTGATCACTCAAAACCCAGGATAATCCAGTCTAGATCAGCAATAATGTTACAGATGTAAATATATTCAAAAATATTGACAAAGTGCTTTACTGCTGAATCAGATGCTTCAGCACTTTGTTGCTTCATGATTAACAAGAAGAAAAAAAAATAAAACACAACTATGGTATAAAATACAGCTGGAAACATTTTAATGTGGAACTTGGAAAAGTAAATATTATAGAAATGCTGCTGTTAGTTAAGCAGCCTCATGTTATTTTTTTTACTCTTCCATCAGTTCAATATCTAATATATATATATATATATATATATATATATATATATATATATATATATATATATATATATATATATATATATATATATATATATATAGAACAGCATGATGGTAAAATAGAGAATAGATTCTTCAAGTAGACATTCAATATTTCTTTTTCATTGTTGATCTTTTGAATTGAATGTTTGTAAAATAATATATAACCAAACATGCTCGTATTTAATTTCATGTTTTTTTTAAATAAGTGATGTAGTCACTCATCCTGAAGCAGAAGTTGAGTTTTATTTCTATAAAGAGCAACTCAGGAAGTGGCCTTAAATAGAGACAGCACAAAAAGAAGAAATGAAAGACAAAAATCTCTTTCTTCACTGCTTACGAAGTTACCTGAATGTCGTTGGAAGTGTTTCTTTTTTTGTTTTTCAATGTAATAATCCTTACACATGTCCATAAAGAAAAATGTGCCATAAACAGCAGAAACTCCCAGTAGTGACGGATGAACCTATTCTACGACTGAACTGGGACACACTAAACTAGATCCCATTATCAGTGTCAGCTGTTATTTTTGCCAGCAGGCATGTTGAGTTTATAAGCTCTTAATATGGTTTCATGTGCCTGGAAGTCTCCTCTGGCTGCTAGAACAACCTTTGGAAATGGATCTAGAGCTTAGATTGTCGTTTGTAGTGAAGGAACAAACTAAATTATTCCAATTATTTTAATATGAACGTGGCATTGAGCATAACATTTCCATAGGTAAAAGCTAAATGGGTGTTTTCTCTTTGGCTTGGGGCGTTTCTATATGTTCTTCTTGTGCCTGTTTGGGTTCTTCCTGGGTACTCCGACTTCTTCCCATAATCCAAAAACTTCACTATTATGTTAATTGGTATTTTTAAATTGCTTGTCCTGTGTGCACTCCAAAAACACAAAATATTACCAAGTATTTTTGGTCTAATTTCTACCAAAAGTATCTTAGTGCACTAAAATAAGACAAAACTAACTGATAAGTTATACTTTTCAGCAATATGTAGGAGTTGTTTAGAGTCAATAATTGCTTAATATTAATGAAAAAGTTCTAGTTCTATTCACAGACTTTTTAAATTGTAACATGGAGAAAATGTTTTGTTAGAAGTGAAATAATCTGCCAATGGAACTAGAACATTTTCATCAAAATTGAGGAATTATTTACTTTAAAAAAGACCCTCATATATCTTGCTGAAAAGTTACTTGTAAGTCAGTTTTGTCTTATTTTAAGTGAACTAAGATATTTGAACTGGAAACTATAAAATTTACGTTGCCAAGTCTCGTAACTGATTGTCTTTGTTCCTGCGAAGGTGAGAAGGGTGGCGCTGTTTTGTAAATGTGACTGGCCGTAAGAAAATAAAACCATAAGCATGTCCTCTAGGGCGTTTTGGGTTATTTGCAGATTTTTAAAGAATAGATTATAAGCTTTCCAGTAGAAGAAAACACGTAACCGACACAACGCATTGAGTACAGCCGTAGCTAGATCTGCATACCTGCTTCATGCTTTGTGGCGTAATATTGTTCAAAAACAAAAGTTCTGCAACTCACCCTGAGAAACTTTCCACAGGTATCTTCAGACTTTCTTTTTGGTGACCAGGTTTTAAGCCATTCATCCATTATTATTTCTAAACACAATTCTTTGGTAAGCTAACTGTAGCATCGCGCTAACGTAACGGCAAAGAAAGGGTTGTTTACATGCAGTACCTGGCGGACCACTAGAGGGCGCCCGCGGACCACCGATTGAGAAAAACTTAGATGCTATACTTTTGCTCTAAATTTACGGAAACATAAAGGTCGTAGTCCCTTTTCGGTAACATGAAGGGGTGTGCATAAGACTGACAACACTTGTCATAAACATGAAGGAGTCTTCATAAATGTTTCCGACTGTTGTCATTAAGTGTCTTTCTGTAAATAATGACACTTTAATGCAAGTTTTAATTAAACGTTGCATTAAAAGTGTCATTATTTACCAAATAAAGCAAAGTTGACTCGTTTAATGAACTTTTAATGCAACTTTTAGTGCAACTTTGCATTAATAGTGTCATTATTTACCGCTTCATGACAGCAGTCTTAAATATTTATGAAGGTTTCTTCATGAGTCTTACGCACAGCCATTCAAATAAAGTGTAATCAAGTTTTGTCTTGAAATATTATACCCAACCAAATACTACATTAAAACTTTCTGATTATCATCTTGCAAATGTTTTAATATTTTATTTATTGTGCTGCTGTAAATAATTAACAGCAGAGAATAAGATGTGGGTGTGAAAAATGGCATGTTGTAATGCTAAACAGACAGTCTGGAGTGGCAGCTGAATCATTCCTGATTGAAGAAGTGGTTTGCTAACCAGCTTCCTGTTTCCAGAAGCAGAGTGAACACCCAGCAGCTCATTTCTGACTGCTTATAGTCACATTAGTGTCATAAATCGACTCAGTTGTAGCAACCAGACAGTTGACTGCATGCTTTGAAATCAAATCCTGAACACAAAAACACAGAGAGGCCTGGTGAAAGCATGGCGTGTATGTAGCTGTTTGCTGTCACACCAGAGAGGAGAGCAGGTGGTGAAAAACTTTAGCTTGCTTCAGTGGTTTTCAGCCGCAGGTTGTCCTTGGGTGGCTGTGTGAGGAACATATCCGAGGTCACAGACACTGACTGTGTAAATTACAGTAAACAGCTCAGACTGACCTTTATAAGCACACACATAAATTCTCACACACAGAACAAACTCGCTGTCTCTAATTTAGCATTATTGCTATCAGGGGATTTCATCAGGAGGCTCAGAGACGATGATTAGTAGTAAGTTAGCAGAAGAATGAGCCAACAACGAAGAGACTGGGGGGGCTGTACTCATCAACAATTGTTTATGTCGAAAACAGTTTGTCTTGCTTTGAATTTTGTTAAAAGTACGTGAAAAGCCAGAGGGTGTGGATGGATTGCAGCATGCAGAACCGATGTGTTTAGAAATGCTGAGCTTTACATTCAGACTGACAGAAGAGCAGACATCAGAATAAATTACTTTTTCTTCAAGAGCATTTACCCCCTGCAGGGAAAGGCGTTGACAGCATCCATGGACTGAGGATTGCGGTTCATCTGCAGGGCTACATCAGCAGAGAAAATAAAATACTTTTGGCGAATGCCCGAGGGCCGCACAAAATCACATTGTGGGACACAAATGGCCCCCGGGCCATACTTTGGACTGGTTTATGGTAACGCCGATGCACACCCAGTCTCAAAGTTCTTTTGTTAGCAGAAGAAGATTGTCTGAATAAATCCAATTCAAAATGTGTTTCAAACAAACTCACAATCAAAAACAATTATTATATGAGAGATGCAATTGAAACATGTTTGTTGTCAGATGTTAGGAGTCTAATTTTCTCTGTTATAACATTGCCAAAACAATAAAAGACAGAGTTAATGTTAAAAGCCAGAGGAAAGGAAGAGTTACTGAGCAGGAGTTTAGGACAGCTGGTGGGTTGACTGTCTGGTCAGAGATGGCATCATTAGCAATTAAATCATCCCTCTGAAGCTGTTTCCTCTGTTTCTCTGCGCCGGCAGATGTGGTTGGTTCTTATGAGCTGACACAGCAGATAGCTGGAGGAGACTGAACATTTCCAGAAAGAGAAACTGAAAAAGCTCACAATCCAATGAGAAGGATGAGCAGACGCTGCACCAAAAGATGGATGTGGCATCCAAAAACACAATCACTCACAAACTGACCCTCTTTTACTCATCTGAAGGCCAGTCCGCTGTGACCTCCAGCCTCTGAAATGTTTATATTTCATGGCTTCTGACGTGATCGGCATGAAGAGCAGCAGCATCTGGATCTGGATGTCAGATCCGACAGAAAGCAGGAAGTGTCTGCTCTGTTGGGGAACTCTAATAAGCAGTGACACTGCCTGGTAAGGGCAGGGAGGATTAGAGGAATAAAAATAACTCACTTCTTTTTCTCTCTGGCTGGTGGTGTGTTTGTGCTGGTGTTATATCTGTCTGGAAAGGCCTTCTCAACACATTGGGCCAACATTATTCAATAAAACTAACAAAAGAAAATATTTAAGCTATTAACGAATGTTGACTGGACAGAAATAATCGATTTTGTTGAATTCTTATAAAACATTACATCTGTTTGTTAGCAAAATAGTATAGTTCACATCTTAATTTTCATGCAGCATGGTTCCCTTTTTGTGATCTTAAACATCTTCCTCTTCTTCTTTATGTTTTTCCTCCTGCAGATTATCTTTGCAGCCCAGACGAGAATGTTTTCAACATCGACTTCACAAGGTTCAAGATCAGAGACATGGAGACGAGCACAGTGCTGTTTGAAATCACCAAGCCTCCGTCCACAGGCGAGTCCTTGAGCAGCTGACGAGAGCTGTTTTAGTTCACCAAATATCAGAGCTGTGGTATTCACACAACAGGGTTTAAAAAATATATTTACCTACGAGACATCATCCTAATGCGCATAATGGTATTTTTTACTTGTCCGGTTTATAAAATTTGGATAAATATAGTATTGCACATTGAAATAAAGAAAATTAAAGCAATAATAGTGTTCAGTTGGACAGAGATTAACAAATAGGAAAATTTCCCTTTATTTTCTAGGAAGTAGTTTTACCCCTTGATCTTTTTTGACTTTTGTCAATGTATTTTGTAGGAATTTTTTATTTAATCAAGTAACACTATTTTTGGCCATTTTGTGATGTGGAATGAAATATATAAATGGTTTTGAAAATATTGCAAACTTTAAAAATGTGGGTTGGTTCCCTTTACTCAGATGTTCTTTAATAAAACCTAGTAAGCAGATTTCTATGGTATTTAATCTAATCTGTTCTTTGAAGTGAAGAAAATTTAGTGGTAGGGAAACTGACATTGCAAATCACCCAGAAAACCATTTCTATAGGGATGATTTTCTTTTATCACTTAAACTAATGAGAGTTTAGAAATGGATGAATCTAAATAAAGGGAAATGTGGGAAAAATTTTGATCACAGGTAACAAAACATTTGAGCTCAAGATGGAGGAAAGCAGTTTTTAGGACTTTTATTTCTCATAAATTTGGAAAGCCTGTCATCTGCTGACAAAGTCTCAATAAATCTTTTTGAAATTTGTGGTTGCAAACAAAGACAAGAAAACTTCAGGGGTGTGAAAATCAAACCTTTCTATCACATACTTTATTTTTTTGTTATTGGTATTTGAGCATTTTAAGCATGAATTTTTTATGTTAAATGTGAGAATTTTTTTTATTTTGAAACTGGTTTCCATCTTAGATAAGTCAGGAGAGAAGAGGGATATCGACCTGAACGCCGGCCGTTTTGTTCGTTACCAGTTCACCCCTGCTTTCCTCCGACTGCGGCAGGTTGGAGCTACGTGAGTATAAATCAATCTGCATTTACAGTCTGCAGTAGATTGAACTAAAAACTGTGTTGTAGTTTATATCGTCGTAACCTTTTTATCTTTTCTTATTCTTCATCCATCCAGCGTCGAGTTTACAGTCGGTGACATGCCGATAGAAAACTTCCGGATGATTGAGAGACATTATTTCAGGGAGAAGCTGCTCAAGAGTTTCGACTTTGAGTTTGGCTTCTGTATGCCCAGCAGCAAGAACACCTGTGAGCACATCTACGAATTCCCACCTCTGTCAGAGGACACCAGTAAGTCAGCTGAAAAATTACACAGCAGCACTAATTTATCTACCTCTCTGGGTAAAGGGAGCTTCAAAGATGATTGAACATTTTGCAAAATCAGTTTGTTAATAAGCTTAGAATGAGAGTGAAGTTTCAGGGTTTCCTGAATGAGCCTGGCGGGCCACCAGGCTTTAGTGGTGCCCTCACCAGGCTAAAAATAGTTTATTTACTATATTTTTTTATGTCTGCATTTTTGAAGACTTTATTATGGTGTCTGACAGGTGCAAATGGCTTAACCAGCAGCAAACAAGGAGCATTTTGTTTGTGATGGGAGCATTTTTTGAAGGTTTTTGCCTGTATTTTCTGTTATTGCAGCATTTTTTGTTTGCATTGCTTTTCCCTTGTTTTTTTTTGTTTTTTTGTGTGTGTGTTTTTTTGGGTTGTTTTTTACATGTGTTTAATATTCGCCGTTTGCTGCATGTTTGCACCTGTCAGCCACCGTACTTTATAATTGGGGTTCAGGTATTAATCTTTCAGTAACGCATAATTATTAAGAGACATTTTTAACTCAAAACCACAGCGGGCCGCTGGTTGAATTATTGCCCCATGAAAGAGCTGCATTTATGTTCATTTATATGTTCATGCAGTTAAAAATATTTTAGTCATCAACCTCATGGGGGCGACAGAGGAAAGGTTAAAAGTTTTTACCGTAAAAGAACCAGAGGAAGACATTTTGCAGTATAAATCTATAATATTTATGGAAGTAATGCCTTCTTACGCATTGAAAATGGAAAAATTTAACCTGAAAAAACAGGGAGGATTTTGTCAATGAAAGTAACTCTGGGCTGAAAACGTAAAGCTGAACATAATCAGATTATATCAAGAACTATGGAAAATCAAAATCCATTTAAATATAGATGCTTTTATTTATGAAGCATTTGAAAAAGTCACATTTGGCTAAGGTGATGTACAGAAAACAGACAAAATAGAGTTAATAGACACACTAACAGAGAGACATAGTACTTACTGTTAGAAAAAGTGCAAAAGACATGAATAAGAAGAAATATTTGCTGAAATATAACTATTTATGCAATGCTGTAAAAAAGTATTTGCGTTCTTACAATTAGTTCAGTCTTTTCCTTTGCTGTGGGTTTTAAATTAGTTCTGGATTGTTTTTAAATTAGGTCGACATTTAAAAGCATTCATTTATTTTAACAAACAACAAAAATTGTATTACAGATCCCAAACATGTGAATTAATAAGACAGAATAATGCAGTCCATATTGTATAAGTCTAAGTGTTATTTATTTTGAAATAGAACTGAATCACAAGCCAATGTCCGTGTTTCAGAAACAGGATTAGTCCTGTAATAATGGAGATGTTTGTGAGCTGGTGAAATTAAGGTCAAACTAGACACAAAATAAGTTTTGGAGTCTTTATGCCCAGATTACTCCACCAATGTGGACCAGCGTTTTCTAATGATGGGGTCAATTTAGGAAAAGTCATGCAATTTCAAGTTGGAAAAAGATAGTTTAGGGTATTTTTTTCTACAGCTAAACATGCTAATGGGTCACTTTTGACCCGCAAGACAACACAAGGGTTAAATGTAATTTGGAGTGGATAGAATAAAGTTTAAAAGAAACAAACAAAAAAAGACAAAGTAGACTTCAGTGATCACTAGGGGGTAACAGCGCACTCTAGAGGTGGTACACTGTATGGTCTTAATTTCCACTTAGCTAAATGTTCTTCAGGTGAAAGAAGGCTGACTTTGTAACTGTCTTTATGTGACTCTGTACGTCCAGGTTACAAACTAGAACTTTAACGTGTTGATTCTGCGCCCACCCACAGTCAGAGAGATGGTCCTGCACCCCTACGAGACGCAGTCTGACAGCTTCTACTTTGTGGACAATAAGCTGGTGATGCACAACAAGGCAGACTACTCATACAACGGCGGGACGTAGAGACGGCGCCTTCACCGCAGGAGACAGGTGGCTTAATGGACCAACCTGTGGGACAGTCAGAGGACAGCGTTGGCTTCAACTTCCTGTCTCTCTTTTGCTCTGTTTGTCTTTCTCCTGTTGAGACGACTCCATTCAGCAGCAGATGGGTTTGTGATAATCTGAGAGTGTGTTTGTGTGTAAGCGCACAGAAATGCATCTGAAGAAGCTGCATACACACACGCACACACACCCACATACACACACACACACACACACCCGCACACACACACACACACACACACACACACATACATGGACACAGACACAAAGTGTGTTTGTAACATAATAAACCAGCAGAAAAGTGATGCTTACATTTCAGATGGTTTTTAGCCACGTCATAAAAAAAAGTTTTCAAATAATAATAGAAACTATTTTTTTTATTCAGGTACATAATGCTAGGAATCATAGAGCCTTGTAAAAGTATTCATAACTCTTGAATTTTTTTCTGATTTCATCACAAAATTTCTTTTTCCAGAAGTTATTGCAATAAATGATCATATTTTCAAGTAAGGGAATTAAAATGCAGGAACACATTCTCAAATATCAATAAACCTTTAGCACTGGAAATGGAAAACATCTTAAAAATCCAAAATAAATAAACAAAGACAACAGCAACAGCAGTTAAAATGAATCATGAAGTCTCTGTAAATAAAATTGTTCTTCAAAAAAAGAGCTAGTTGACGCCAATGTAACCCACTGAAGACTTTTATCATCCAATTTTTGGTAGAAAGAGAAAAAATAAAAAAACAATAAAAAACGAAAATTCAAATGAATGAGCTTGTTTTAATTTATCATGCAGTAAATTGATTTATTGCTTATTGCGACAGGCCTAATCAGGATTTTCTATTGTATTTCATGTACAGCATCAGATTCAAAGTCAGATTTGCTTCTGGACTTTGACTAGGCCATGCCAACACATGCTGCAGTTGTTTTGATCTAACTGCAGCTGTATGGTTGCACAAACTTGTTGCAAGCTCCAACAGGTTTTCTTTGCCACGGCCACGTTTCATCATGGGGTGAAACATGTTAAAAAAAAGATATTAAAAATATTATTTCCACTTCAAAACCATCCGTAGAAAATCCAAGTGAAAATATAAAGTATGCGGTTGTAATGGGACCAAATGTGAACAAATTCAACTAGTAAAAATACTTTTTCAAGGCACTGTAGGAACAAATCTCACACTTCTAAACGTGTGTTTTTAGGTCTTCAGTAACAGTTTTGGGAAGATTGTGATCATTTGATTCAATTGGTGATTTTTAAAAAATCTATGGATGAGTGTGTCTGCTGCCATTTTGTATGATTGTGTGCGTGTCTTTCTCCCTGTGTAAAAGTTTGTTTGAGGCATGAACACCTCTCTGGTAAAATAAATAATATTATTTAAATGTCAGCAATGTTCTAATCTGCCTCCCAAAGGTCAAGTAGATTTCCAGAAGCTGTTAGTTCATTTCCTCCACAGTAAGCAGTGATTAGTTTGAAGTTTATGAGACTTATTCTCCGTCTCGTTCTGTTCCTGATTTGATTGTCGACTTTGTTGACCTGTAATAACTGTAGGCCGTGTGTAAGTGCTGTATGTGCTCAACGTGCGACGATTTTTACAGAGAAACTCGTAAAGGTGGCTGGTCTGATCTGGACAGAAATGCATTTGTCATCAGTGCTTTGGTTGTACTTTTAACAGCCTTGTGTTTCATTGTTTGGTTTGAAGTGAAGTTTGTCATCTCTCTGCAGGAAGAATGAAATTTACAATTTCAGGCAAACTTTTGGTTTAGAAAAATATACATTTGAAAGACGTAGCACAATAAAATATTTAGGATTTTTTGTTGTTGCGTTCAAACAAATAATTTATTTCTCTTGATTTCTGCCTCATAGTCGTTTCTGTTATTTTCACTTCTACATATTCCAGTGATTTTGAGTGTGCTTCATAAACTCCTTTTGTTTGAAGGAGATCTGTCATGAGATGCCTCTAAACTGTAATATGCACACTCCAATCAGAAATATCCAAACAATTGTCTGAATTTTAGGAGGGAAGGTGATGGTTTTTACATATTTTCTGGTTTGATGCATTATATGTTTTGATTAATTGTGTTGTTGACTAATTTAAAATATGTCTACATGTTGGTTGAACCAGAGGAGTGAAGAGAAAGCAATCAGTTGAAAGGAAACCAGATGTGTCTTCAGATCCTTATAGAAGACACATTTTTATGTAATTCACATTGGCCCAGATTCGTTTCTGGTTTATTTAATGTGGCAAAAGTTTAAAAATGTGACGGGATTTGACTGGGAATTAAACTAATTGACTTGAATGTCTTGTTGGAACATGTTTCATAAATATATAGAAGAGATTTTTAAATGACTTGTTGTGAGTCGTGCAAATTATTTTGAACTTATTTAAAGTTTCCAGATGTTTGTGAGACTTAAGAAATGAACAATAAAGATTTATTGGACTTTTTGAAGCATCACAGTGTCCCGACTGTTACTGAGAAACAAACAGAAAACAGACAAATGCATCTTAAGACATTAAAACTTCACAGACAAAACATTTATTTTAGTAATTCAAAAAGTGAAAAGCATACAGTGATATATTTCAAGGTTTTTGTGTACAATAAGGGCTTAACTAGCTGTAAGCTACTAACAAGAGTAAACACTTAAAACACATAACATTGGGTTTAATAAAGCCTTTCCTATTTGATTTGAATTAAATAACAAAAATTGCTTTTTAATCAAATCTGAATCAATTAATCAATCTGCATATTACAGGTAATTCAGAAGAAGCATAAAACTTTACTTTACTTTAACACGCTCCCTTTGACCTCTGTATTTTTAGTTTATTACACTCTCTCTCGTAATGAACATGATAGAGAGCGGCCTTTCACAACTGCAACATTCTGCTGGCTTCCTCTTATCTCTCAGTTATCCTTCAAACAGACTTTTCATCTGTACACACTGTACAAAGATTTATTAACACCTGCCTGCTATTGATTTTCTGAGGGGAGAAATGCACAATGTAGTGACGTATTGAAAACAGGAGTTCAGCTCTGAATGGACAAATGTGAGAAACATGGTGATGAATGAAATCAAAGATAAGAAAGTTCTGCTTAAGAAGGGCTTAGGGTAAAATATTTAATCAAGATCCTTTGGTTTGCAGTGCTTGATGGCATAATTTATTAAAAAGAAAATGCTGGTAAACAGATAATAAAACTAAACAATCAAGCAGTACAGTATTATTAGTTAGTAAGCAGTATTGTTACAAATTAACAGTATATAGCTGTTATTTCTGAAATAAGAGAAGAAGGTTCATTTAGACTTTTTTATTTTTTACTGTGTAAGCAGTAAAAAAATCTTTTATTTTTTTATGATCATGTGAGTGGAAGAAATTCATTGTTCGTGCTTTAAAATCAATTTCGTGCTTTATGTAGGTCATGCTCAAAGTGTCCTTGATGTGAATGCTATGTTGGATTTTTCAGTGTTTGGGTTCAGCTCAAATATTTGAGGTCAACTTGGCTATTTTGATACCACTAACATAAGGAAGTCTGTTCAGTTTGGCAGTAAAATATGTGACCTGATAGGGAAGAAGGAAAAGCACTAAAGATGTACGGACGGCAGAAACAAAGGAGCTTTGTTACCTTTCAGTATCAGTGACCTGTACTGATGACTCTGCAGAAGTGCTGTACAGTATGTTTCTCCAAAGCTGCTTATCGGAATAAATAGGTTTCCCAACAGTAAGAGTAAAGAACGACCTAAAGAGTTCACTGGTTCCTGAGAGATTGTTGTATTCACTACATCTTCAAAATTAGTTTATAGAGCCTAGAAAACCTAAAAGCATTGATAAATACCAAGTGAGCCACAAATTTTCCATTCATTTTTACAGCCGTAAAGTAATAAAGTGCAACTTTCAGACACAAAATGATTTTCTCAAATATCTCATCTGCAGCAACTTATCTACTCTCAAAATTTACACAGATTTATAAAAACCTTATTTTATAAATGTTTACAAAATATCTGTTTTTCCTTCAATCAACTTATATTAATATATAAATACTTGGGCATTTATTTGGAATCTTCTTCTAAAAAATGCTTTCATAATCCTGTTTAGAAACAAACTAATCACAAGTCAACTTTCACAAGAGTTGAATCCTTGGCTGGCTGATTTAATCTGTGAATGGGTAAAAGACCCACAGAAACATTTTTCTACAAACCAAAACAAATATTTTAATATCATTTTATTAGGATAAAATCACTTCATCCTGACAATTTGAGTTTGAATGACCAGGCTTGTGTTTTCACTTGCTCAGCAGCTAAAGTTGCATCTTCTAAAAATTAGATTTAAAAAACAAAGTACAGTATGTAAACAATGAAAAAGTCCTATTCTGTGATATTTACAAGTTAAGAAACGTGCTTGTGATAAAAACAGTACAACAAAAAACACAACACAACCAAAAATGCAACCAAAAGTTACAACTTATTGTAATTAAACTTAAAGCAATAAATTAAATTAACACATAAAGTTAATTTACATTTATTTCAATTTCCTATGCATGTTTGTTAGAGTAACAGGATTTTAAAAAATCACTGAAAAATATGTGCAACATTTGTAGATGAGATCAATAATGTGGTGAAGACACTTTCAGAAAAATGTGTACAAGGAAAAAACCTCCAATGTTTTTTCTGCTGTGAGCTTTACATCATAAAGTAAAAAACACGGGTTAAACAAGGATAAACAAGGATAAAAAGATTTAAAGATAAAAATTGCACAGATTAAAGTTTTTTCTCTATACTTCATCAAGCTGCTGAATAAAAATATCAACACTATATCATAATTAAATAATCATACAATAGTCTGTTTTGTACATCTATGATATGTATTTGTTTAAATAAAGTCTATTTTTTGTCATCTTTGGTGGAATAGAAACCTTTAAGTTTTACAAATTTGGACAAATTGACGTTTTAATTTTGCATGACAGTTGTATCTTTTTAAAAGCTTTTCTTACTGGTCAGTGAATGGGACTCAGGATAAACCTGAGTAATGTCTTTTATGCATCAAAACTTATATATAAAATAAGTTATTACATTTACTCAGCTCTGGTCAGACCCCACTTCATGATGTTGTGCTAACAGATATAGAAATACTTTAAAAGGCATTACAGGCAGTGCTTCCACTCAGGGTATACTGTGGGTGTTATTGGCCCACTGAGGAAACGTGCCCATGTCAAACATGACGTATCCCCAGGTGTTGATGCCCAAATTTATGCAGAGGATCCCAATGATGTTCAGCATGAATCCAGCTCTCACCTGAAGAAGCAAGGAATCATATTCTAGTGAATCTGACACCATTTTCTTTTTAAGTTAACCACATGGTTGTGAGTAACAACTGAATATTTAAATTCTTCTCACCATGTCAATAACCTTGAGGTTTCCAAAAGAGAAGGCGATGGCGTTGGGTGGAGTGGCAACAGGCAGCATGAAAGCAAGAGAGGCAGCGATGGTGCAAGGCAGCATCACGTAAAGCGGGTGCAACTCGATAGCTGTGGCCTAAAAGAAACAAATGTAAACACCAATAAATACCAAGAATATGTGACAACATACAGTATGTTTCCCTCAGTTTACCATTGAACCAAGAATGGGCAGGAACAAGGTGGTGGTTGCTGTGTTGCTGGAGCATTCGGTGAATGTTGCCACCAGCAGACTGAGCAGAATGGAGATGGCAAACGGAGGGATTTTCTGCAGGGGAGCCAGACTAGATCCAAGCCAATTAGACAAACCTGAAACCTGCAAAGATAAACGTAAACATAAAGCAGATGAAGGAAATGTTAAATATCTGCACAGATTATGAAAGAATTAGTTGCAAATATCCATATGGGAAGATAACAGGAACATTTACCTAAATAATTCGTTCTTTAGTAAAAATACATTTATATCAGTTTGAGAGATTGCAATTATAGGAACACAAAGAAATAGTGGACACCATAAAAGATATTTAAATATTTCAGTAATAACTTGGTAAAACTGAAGCACATTTGGTTACAGTACCAGTCAAACTCTTCTGCTAATGATAGAACACATTATCTATAGTTCCAAAACCATAAATTTATCCCCAAGTTATTTGTTTATATTATTAATCATAATTTAACTTGAGATGTATGTATGTATCATAATAATCCAAGATGTATTGGGTATTTTAAAACTGTACAATTAGAAAATTTTAACTAGCAAAAATAAATTTGCAAAAATAAAAATAATTTAGATTCTGTGATTTAACATAAAGTTAATAAGCAAAAAAATGAATAAGTAGAAATAAAAAATGTCTATAAAAATAATTTTAAAGGTTGTAATTATAAAAATAAAAAAATAATAAATTACAGTGCATAAATATTACACAAGTATATATTAATTACATTGTAAATAAAAACACTTTTGAAATGTAACAAAATAAGTAATAAGTAGAAAATGAAAGAATTCAGAAAATATTTTAGAAATGGAGCTTAGGCGAAAATTCAAGCTGGGAGACTCGACCAGCTTCACCACATCATCTAATCACCACGCCTGGCCTCAGCCAATCCGGAACGGAGCTCCACGCCGCTCCAGCCAATCGTCGTCCAAGGACACCTTCAAGAGTTCAAGCTACCCTGGGGGCTTCCTGTTCGTCAGCCGTGCTTCGACCCACCTCCTCCCCATCTCCACCTTCACCATGAGGGACATACTCTAGGATCCTCCGTGTTCTCCCATCTCCAGGCTCCGCTCCACCACCAGGTTCGGTCCCGGGGGGGAAGACTATCCAAGCTCGCCGAGCAGACCGCCTGCTCACGGCGATCCTCGGCTCGGGGTCTTCTGCCGGGTCCGAGCGCCAAAGAAATTGTACTATTAAATCTTTTTAACTGCTATTTTCTTCTCTGTGTGAGTCTCTCCAGATTGAATTGTGAATATAAAAAATATGTAAAATAAATAATTTACAAAAAACAGTTTAAATATTAATACATAACATACAGGCTAAATTTAATATATATAAAAAATTAAATAGCTATATAAATGAGCAGATAAATAAATGAAGTTTAGTAGTAGGAAATAATTTATGGCAGTTAAAGGCACAGTGTGACAGCTTACAGATTATTACCACCAGCGCAGCTGTGAGTTTAAAAATGTGAAGTTTCTGGTTGTTCACCTCACTGCCGGCAGCCAGAGCGAATCCTCCTCCCAGCAGCAGGATGATGTTCCAGGGCATCCTCTCATGCACCACCTGCCAGTTCAGCAGAGTTGGAGGTGCCTTAATCCTTTTACCTGTAACATGAAGAAACATTTTAATATATACGCTTACGTAATTTGGATGACAAGAAATATGAATGTCCAGGTTAAATCTCACCTGCTTCGGTGAAACCATAGCTGCCACCTGAGAACAGCTGAGATGGGATGACAAAGAAGAGCATTGACATAAAGATGGCCACTGTTCCATCCGACACAAACCTAAGGAAACAACACAAGTTACTTAAAAAGGTTTCAATAAAAACGTTTAAAACTATAAAATGAAATACAGATTTCAATAAAAGCTCTTCATCAAGACATCAAGAATTTTTGGTATATAAAAAGTATTTATGTAATTTATTTGTAACATACTTTCCATTATGTACAATAAAACCTGTACACAAAACGATATTTTGAGTCAAATGTGCAGCAACATCAGAGCATGTGTATGGATGAAAGTTAATCTAAAATTGATTTATAAGCAGTCATTTTCTTAAAAATATTGAGTTTTCTCATGCATCAAGAAGGCTGACAATCTTTCCATAACATAATAGGTTATTTTGTTTAATGTGGTGAATTTAAATACTGACTGAATAAATAGGAAATTATTCACAGATGAATAAACTTAGACATATTTATAAAATATATACTTTTTTACATGTAGATATATTCATATCAAATCAAATCAAATTCTATTTGTACAGCACATTTCAGCAGCAAGGTATTTCAAAGTGCTTTACATCACAACAAACACAAAGTCATGCAACATTGAATCAACAATCAAAAAAGAAGGAAGGACCATTAAAATTAAGTTAAGTGCACTACACAGCCCTCAAGTTTGCTTATTGGCGCAATGTTTTTTTTCATTATGTTACCATTTTTATCCGTCATACCATCCTCGCCTTCAGTATTTTTTTAAATAAACTGACGCTACTCCGTCACGCAGCTCGACTGAATGAGTTTGTCAATATTTCAAAACAGAACCGCATAAAGTGTAGTTTCTATTTCACACAGGACTCCATTTTGACCAGCCGCAATCTTTAAGTTTGTATCAATAGCTCCGCTTATGGACGACCACCGGGCGCCCCCTGCTGGATGGCGACCAAACTATATCGCTAAAAGAAAGGCTGTAGCGGACGTCTTTACATCATAGATTGGAACTAAATTTAAACTAACGCATGGTTTAGAGATTGAACCAACATAAACAACAATCTGAACTGATACTCTGTTAAGAAAAAAATTACGGAATATTAACCTAAAGTCATAAAATGTAAAATAAGGAGACTCACGAATCCTCCTTGTTGAAGAGAACTGTGGCCCAGCCAGGTATGAAGCCTGGCTCTCTGGTGAACCACAGGAGCACAAGCAAAATGAAGATGGTGAGTACTCCTCCTTCTGCAAACTTCATGCCGCCCAGCTTCTTGTACTCCTCTTTCATCACTGCATACGCCTCTTTATCTCTGTCACTTTTTATGCCACAGCCAAAAGACTTCTTAAGGCTGAGTGAATAAAAACAAGCAGGAAGATCAGAGCCACACAGATAGCACTTTGATAACATTTCTGATTTTAAAAACAAGCTATTAGATTTTAAGATGTTCAAAGTGGTCATTTTCCATAACAGTTCTCAACACAAGATTAACTAGAACAGCAATAAAATATGTTCAATATCAACACATCAAAACAAAACAAACGCAGACATGCTAATGTTAGCCTTCCACGCTAATGTTGGCTTAGCACTTTGTTATGAGTGGAAAAATTACCTCTGGGAAGAAAGTGTGAGTATTGAAGAATCATGTGGTCTGCAAAGTTAACTGTGTATTTATTTTGTACCAGATAACCTCCATTCCCTTATGATTGACGTGATCATTAGTCGTATCTGTCATTAAACTGTGAGTAATTCGGCTGCTGTTATATTTCTCATATGTTAAGTGCATCATTATCTTGTAGTTAGTACATTTTTAGTGAAAAGTGACCATAGCAGATGACTGGTAAGCTGTCAAAGCATACTGGTGACTGTGCATGTGTAATTTGAACCTAAATTGACTAAATAAGCAGTTCACATGGAAAAATAATGTTTGGATTTGATAGATCAATATTTTAACCATTGTGATCACCAAGCTGCTGGTTTGGTAATTAATTCTCTGCAGAGTTGGTTTTTGGTATCTACTTTTTAAAAATTATTTTGCGATTGACCAAGGTTGCTGAGGTGGTTTGAGTAAGCTCTCTGTTTACTTTTCTGGAGTTAAGTTGGATCAGTATGGTCCAGTCCTCATTGGGACGTCCTGATCACAGTCATAGTGTTAAGAATGTTGTGTTTCTGTGTTCACAGATCAGCACAATTGACTTTTGCTTTTCTTTTGTTCTGTTTCCTGTTATTTGTTTAGTCTTGGTCTTGTTAACTGTTTCAGCTTTTGTTTCATCAATAACAATTTAGGTACAACCAAAATACTTGAAACTGTTTCAATATATTTGATATCTCTGGTTGTCTTACTTGAAGCCAAGAAACATGAACTGAAGCCAGAGCCAGGAGATTACCAGCATGAGCACCATGTTGGGAAAAGCAAAGCCAAACCAGCTGGCAAAGTTGATCACATCCCCATTTCCAGGGTAGAGCCTTTGGAAGAAAAAATAGTGATTAGAAGAGCAGAAGCAGGAGGATAATTTAAACCCTCTGAACTTATATGAGTGAACTGATGTCTCACTTGTCTATTTGACCCTTGAGGATGAGGTTGGGAGTGGTGCCTGTCAGGGTAGCAGTGCCACCGATGCTGGCAGAGTAGCACACACTCAGGCTCATTCCTTTAGTCAGGCGGCTGTACTTTTCCTCCATAGCTTTCCTCCTATTCTCCCTCATGGATTCTGGAATCACTTGAGGCAAAACAATATTTCCACAAAGTGAAAAGGCTATTTAAGGAATTATTTTCTATAATATGTCCTTCCAAACTATTGAGATTTTACTCACCTATTCCATTTTCCTGCTGCAGCTTTGTGTCTGTATTTTTCTCATCTGGGATTCCCTGCTTAATTTTTCTACTCTCCATCTCAAACCCGAGGTTTTCTTCTGCTGCGTTCTGGAAGTCTCGTTCTTCTGCCTGTGTCTCTGTTGCCTGCAGCTGCTGCAGCACAGCCTGAGCGATGGGCAGCATCATGGCTGTGGTGGCCGTGTTGCTGATCCACATGGATAGGAAGGCCGACACAATCATAAATCCCATCATCAACCTGTGAGAGTGGAGGAAAGACGATTATGATGGACATGAGCTGCATAACATGACCTATTTTGACATGAATATTTGTTTATTTATATTCAATTTAATTAAAATATTGAAAAACAGTTGATAAGCAGTATGTATAGTTCAGGAAAATATTATTTGGACTTTAATTTGTGCAGGTAATTCAACAAAAATTTCTAAACACAATGAGTGGTATACTAAAAATATTAATAATTTTTAATATTGGTATACTAACTGCAATTGATTTCTGAGTTTTGACAATTTTCGCTCATTAGCCAAAACCCAAAGTTAAGAGTAGTTTTAGAGCAGAAATGTTGGCCTGATAAAAAGTGCATTCCACAGTATCTTTTTTAAATATTTAGCCTGAGGAAATTTTGTTACGGTCAATAAACTGTTTGTCCTTTTGCATTTTTGGCAATGTGGATAGGTGCAAAATCCTGCTGGAAATTAAATCAGCATCTCCATAAAACTTGTTATTTGAGGGAAGAATGATCTGGTGTATGAATGTTCTGACTTTGGACTTGATAAAACACAGTGGACCAGACCTAGGCGATGACATAACACCCCAAATTATCACTGACTGTGGAAACTTTCTACTGGACCTCAGCAACTTGGATTGTGTCTCTTTCCACTCTTCTACCTTGGAATGTAAAATGTGCTTTTGTCCAAAGACAATACCTTGGATCTTGTGACCAGCAGTCCAGTTTTTTTTAACTTTAGTCTTTATCTTTAACTTTTGCAAGGTTGTGGGTCTTGAAGGACTGATTCCAACTACAATGTACACCTTGTGAACGTAGCCATGCCTGCTGCCAATGCATATTCTTTGCACTGTTCCGTTCTACATGACGTTCCATTGATATTCTTTATCCAGCACTCTCTGCACACCCAGTTTCTTTAGCAACAGCCATAATATTTTCTGGACAGTTGTCAAGTCAGCAGACTTCACATAACATTTCTGTCTTTAAAATAATTTTTGTTGTAAATTTAAAATTTTCTAAAAACAATTTGGGGTTTTCATTAACTTTAAATCATAATCACCAAATTAAAGAAATTAACTCTTGTTAGTATAGGACTCTACTTTGGGCATTTAGTTACTGAAACATTTGGATGATTATATGTTTGATCAAGACTCAGCTGCTGACTCTGCATCCTGTATCTGTGGCATCACAGGCTTTAAGCTCTTACAGGGCTGGACGAACACCAACCAGGAGAAGAACTCGAAGAGCGATGCGTTTATGAAGGTTCCAGTGCTCCACTGCAATGGCCACCAAGAGACCGCCCACAAACAGCATGTTGGAGTCTTTCAAATACTCAATACTGACCTGAAAAAAGAATATTAATATTAATTCATGACATTAAAACTATGTCCAAAAGAAATTAAAATTCATCTGAGCACACTCATTCAAAGCTTCTTGTGTAATTTTTTACACATTTTCTCAGTTCCTTTCTTCCCAGTCGGGGCCAAAAATATTAAAGTTACTGAAGTGCCAATTCAGATTGAGCTTTTATCTTTACTGCTAGTGTTTTCATGTGAGTCTATATCTCAAATGCACTAAACAGGAGACAGAACAACCCCTCATTGAAGCAGGTTTAAAACTGTTATATCTTATCTCAAGCTAGTGTTCTTGCAAGGCTGGGTAAGTCGGGCATTCATCGTTTTGTAGGCTACTTTTGAAATCAGTGGGTGATTCCTGTGGTTTGTTGGCAAATGTTTGAGTGAGCCCAGGCCTGATTCACTGTACTTGGTACTAGAGAGGCTAACACGAGTAACAGTTTAGTCCAAAGCATTTTCTGCTAAAATTAAATCTTTAGTGTGTGTCAGATACAGTACACATTGCATATTGATCTGTTTAGCTAATGTAAGACTGTGTAGCAGACAGGCTTCAAGGTGTAGAAGCTGTATCAGTACTGCCATTATGCTGTACTTAGCTAACGGGAAGCGTGTGTTTGTGAGACGGCCACCCACGTGACCACGTAGAATGGGCA